>NC_034009.1:29370110-29599175 GCF_000346465.2 Prunus persica
TTCACCCCTCCCGATCCGCCGCGCGCAGGTTAGACCGCCCCACCGGCGCGCCTCCCCCTCCAAGCACTTCCTTGTATTTCGACGGCCGACCACCGACGCTTTAGATATAGCATGGCACATCAGTTGCCACATAAGGTGGTCAGTTAAGGTGGTCAATGTTGTGTGTCCAAATAGCATTACTCGAAAATTTAAAGTCGGAATGTAATACGTTGAAACTTCATATTCTTTTCCATGTTGGATTTTAAGATTTCCTAGTTGATTATGCCAATAAGGAAATTAAAGGATTGCCATTACCCAAATATTTGTTTTTTTCCAATATCGAGGTTAACTGACTTATAACCGAAAACACTGTAAGGGAATCACCACATAATTTGCACATTATTTTACTAGTCTTTCTACAAGTGCTTTCACGCCTGCGAGAGGTTTAAAAATTTTTTATTTTTTTATTTTAGAATTAAAAAAGATAATGTGTAGTTGTGTTCTATAAAAATAGGATACATTATCTGATTTTTCTTTAAATTTTAATTTTTTTAAATATGAAAATGTGTGAATTTATCATATTATTCTCATTTAATTAATCATTTTAATTCTTAATGTTTGCATTAACTAAGGACATTTTCTGGTATTTTGAATGTTTCACTATTCTCTGCCTTCTACTTTATATATATAAATGAATTGCGCTATTTTTACATGAATATCGAGCCTTCCGACTTTTATTAATAATATTTCTATCTAAACTATTAGACATGTCAACAGTACTAGTCTACTATGACATAAAATATAGCCCAAATGGCTAAACCTTTTCAACAAAAAAAAAAAGAAAGACATGGAGAAGGCTACATCTAAGATAGCTGTCATCAGCTTTGTCGTCTTATTGGTCATTGCATCTTGTGAGTGTTTTTTTTGCTTTTCTTACTTGTAATTAGTTTCTCTTAGCACCACATTTTTTGTTTTACGTAATTAAAAGTCTCCAAATATAACCTAACATATATTTTTTGTCAGGTGTAGCAGGAAAGCAGAAGCCAGGATGAATGCTCAAAAATGTTCTTCAAACCCCGACTGCAAAACGTTTCCATGTTGTTCATCCACAAAGATTTGTTTTGACAACTATTGCCAATGCTGGACTTGCACATCCAAATGAGGATCAATGTTCCAATTCGGCTGATTGCACAGGAATTCCATGAACTTTAGGAACTATCGAATGTCTTGATATGGGCAACGCCTAGCAATAAAAGCACATGTAAGGCTACATAATCAGAAATGCCTATTAAGGGATGATATATTTCTTGATTAGTTAACAGGATTAAAGATAATCCATATTATCAAAACCAAAAGTTGGACTGTATTATCTGGAAATTTCATATTATTTTCCACAAATTTGGAAAAATTACATATTAGATTTCTCTGGCGTTAAAACTACCACAAATGTCGACACTCCTATAGTATAAATATAGCCCATGGGGCTCCTTACAATAGTGTAAAACGAACCAAACCAAACCACACTTTGAATATATTCGATCGCATCAATCCCACGTCACGCAGAAAAACATCTAATGAAGGCAGCCATGAGGAGCTGGATGATCATCTGCTTGGCCATTTGTGAGTTCTTTCTCACTATTAATTAATTTCTCTTTCCCATATGATTTTTTATTTATAGAAATTGAAACTCTCATAATTTTTGCAGGTGCACCATTATTCTCAAGGGTACCAGCAGGAGCTGAAGCAGCCAAGCCCGTCAAAAGATGTAACAGTAATGACGACTGCAAGTTATTTCCATGCACCTCAAGCTTTGGTCTTTGCGTTAACCAATTGTGCACATGCCAAGTCGCAGATATTAGTATCAATGACTACCCTGCGCCCTGCAGAAGTAGCACTGACTGCAGAGACACTGCAGAAGACTGTCCATGGGGCAAGGCTGTATGTCATAACGGGAAATGCATATGCATACACATGAACCCAGCAACATCATCAGACAAGTCCGGCTCTCGCCTCCAAAATCAAAACGACTAATGTTCCAACAGGAACAACTGCGCAGGAATCAGATGTCCTTCGGAAACTACTGAATGTGTTGACGGGAAATATAAAATGTTGATGAACCCATGCAATTTTATTAGCTACATTTGTTACAAGTACTTTGTTCACTTACATTGCACTTCCCTTGTTAAGAAATAATAAACGAGTACTTTGTCATCGTAATAGATAAATTATTTTAATAAAAAAAGCTGATTTTCTCACTCATCTTTTGTCCATTTACACTTCCTTTATTAGAAATTGTATGTTCTCACTCCTCTTTTGTCCACTTACACTTCCCTTTTTGTTATAGTAAAAACTATGAAAAAACAAAAAGAAGTGTAAGTGAAAGAAAGGGAAGTGAGAAAATCACCCCCCTTTAATAATATTCGATCATTCTCCTCCATTATTCTACTTATGTATTGTGATTGTTGTAATACTATGCATGTCTTTATCTTCGTGAGGCTAAAATTCTTCGAATCGATATCTTAATTAAGCTTTCTCCATAACTTTATAAATAAATAAAAGTGGCATACTAATCTTAAAATGTCACGCGTAGGACGCTTATAAATTATAAGGGGCTTCTACATTAGAGAAGGCTGAATTGCGGACTCTTTAAGGACTTTTGTTTTTAATCCTCTGATGGCTTTTTATGGCTTTTATGCTTTAGATTTAAAACAAATGTAATAATGATGGAGTTAAGATTGATTCATGCATATGAATGATCCATGCATGATGAATAAATTTTATCCTAATAGTCTATCCACATTTGAAGTCTTTCCACATTCGTCTTAATTACCATTTAAATATTACATCCTAATAGTCCATCCACATTCGAAGTCTTTCCACATTCGTTTTAATTACTATTTAAATATTACAATAATATTTTAATTATTGTTTAAGTGTTGTAATAATATTTAGAAGTCCAAGGGTCAAACGTTTATTTTGTGTTGGCCATTAAACCTGGTTGGCTAGAAGACTCCAGGGCAGTAAGTTGATGATATGATTATTGAATGAAATTGAGATTTTCTCTGCCCCTTCGTTTAGATAAAGGAATTGCAACATTACATATAATTCTAAAATGACAGAATTTAGATTTCCATCCTTTCAATTTCTAGCAATTGAAAATTTCAGTGTTTGAATTTATTTATGTCGAATTTTGTAAATATCTCTATGGACATTGTGAAATGGCGCCTATTTTAGTGGAAATTAAAACTCGGAAATTTGATGCCCCAATTTTCATGCACTTTTTCGCATGCCATTTAATAAATTCCGCGCTTGCCAAACAAGAGAATTGTCAATTTCTCCTCTTAAAATCCTAACTTTTAGCTAAATTTCAAGTTATTTTCCTTCATTCAAATAGAGAATAAGTATTTTTTTTCTCTACAATTAAGAACTACACTCTCCTTGTTTGGGTATTCTTAGAATTAACAAAGCTTGTAAACCTATCCTTTCTCTTTGTTCTAGGTATTCTTAGAATCAATAGAGCTTGAAATTTGTTTCAACGTATATCTTTTCGTTTTGCTCAAACTTCCGCTGCATCAAATAACCCATTTTATACCAAGCTGATATCCCACACTTCTCCATCTTTAGTCCACTACTTGTGCTTCTCTCCCACAATAATTTCAAATTATATAGATTGTTAAAATTTAACACTCGTCGTTAATGGGGTCTAGCCCAGTAAAAAGAGTCTTAACTTGCAGACTAGTGGTCTCAGCTACCCAAATTTATGTCACACTAATATTATCAACCCTATAATTCATAAAATGTCAATTCTAATATTACAATAGATGAATTAACATCATGTGACAGTGTGATTGTCACACCCAACAACTTTCATACTTACTATTCTTAAGAAGTTAACTAGATCAAAACAAATGCATTTCAAAGTCTTTTGCCTTATCTTGAAGATATATATTTTATTTGCAAGAACAACCGAAGATCGGAAGAATTTGGAATCTACATAGACATACACAAAAAATTAATAAAATAAAGAGATACAATTTTATAATAAGAGATCACTACAATTTTAAAATTGTTTCATTGGTAATAGGTATTGATCAACAACATCGGTGGCCATGATGATAATGGCGTGGTTGTATAGTATGGTAAGTTTGAGTTTTTCCCTACCTAAAATCTCATTGTAATGAAATTTTGGGAACAATACCTATTTAGTTAGGTAAAAATAAAAATTCAAATCCTAGTGAATATTTAAATATGTTACTGATTTAATTCTGTTGTGTAAAAATGAAAAAATAAATTACTTATTTTCATTTGGGTGTCTTAATTAAATTTTCCCAGAGCCCAAGTCCCATCTTTTCTATCCCAACAAAATTCGCCGAGACATGTTTAGGTTACGTTCGGTTACATCATACTTATCCAAGATTGAGAGCGAAAAGCCCTAGGTCGAGTTATGTGATTATCCAACCCTAATCGAGTTCTAAGTGCCCTACAGTAAGTTTACAGTTAGGGTTCGAGGCTTGCGAATGGTTTTGAAACAAGTTCAGATAAGTTCGAAAGTTAATGTGTTTGGTTCGAGACTTGGATTTTTGGTTTGGAGACTAAAATTCCATTTTTAGAACACTAAAAGAATTTTCTAGAATTTTTAAATAATTGAAACTATTTTAAAAATAATTTTAAATTCTATAAAATTATTTAAGATCATTAAATATATTAATTAATTTTTATTAAGTAATTTTAATGAAATTAATTAAAATATTTAAATACTAATTCTTCACTAAATAAATAAAAGTAATTATTCAACGAGTATAGCCGCACGGCTATACCTTTAAAATATTCTCTTTACTAAGATATACCTTTAAATAGTACAGCCGGGTGGCTATACTCCTTCAATATAAATAGCCGTACGGCTATACTTCAAAATAGAATATTTAGAATTTTTTTTTAGGTATAGCCGGGCGGCTATACTCTAAAAATATTGGTTACAGTCCGATTCAATTCCTAGTTCTCACCGTTTGGGCCTACTGTAAAAGCCCATTTGAGGTTTTTTTTTTTTTTTTTAGTGTGGATATTTAAGCTTTAAGACCAACATATTTTTAAATTGTTGGGCTTAAACATCACAATTAGCCCAATTTTTATATTGAATATAACAAAGCATTCTTTGGCCAAAATTTTTTTTTTTCCCTAAATGAATGAAGAGTCATTATCCCAATCACAAGAACAACTTTAGTTGCATCAGCACCTTTAATGTCTAACATGCTAACTTTAGTTGCATCAACACCTTTAATGTCTAACATGACTCTAATGCTGAAACTTTTAAAAAAACTATAACCAATGGTTTCAAAATTACAAGCCAACAACATAACAAATAAAATGAAATAAAACAAATTTGTTATAAAACTAGAGAAAAATTGGAGAGAGAATAGAAAAAAGAAAGGCAATAGAATTTGCTCTATCAACTTGTTATATTCATCTTTGATAAGCTCCTATGTATAGGTTTAACACAAAGGTATTTAACCCACAATTTATAGTTGTATTTTTCCAATTCCTCTTCAAAATTTGTCTAAGGATGTGGTTTAGAGCATCCACAATGGGCTCCTTAAACCACCTCCTTAGCTAAAATTTAGAGAGGAATTGAAAAAATTCACCTCCAACCATGCTCTCTATTCATCTTCTAAAATATGGAGACCTCTAGGAGCTCCTAAATCTGAGGAGAGAGAAATGACTCCTAGTGGCTCCCTATAATTAAATGTTTCTTTATTTAATATTATTTTAAGCATTTATTTAAAGTCAACTATTTTATATTGTTGCTTTTGTGTCTACACTTTATTCAAAAATTGAATTAAAAAAATATTAAAAATATTTATTACTCTTTAAACTAAGGAGTATTGTTGTAGTTGAAATTTTATATAGAGCTCCTAAAATAGCTTTATAGTGTTTTTAGCTAAATTTTAACTAAAAAATAGAGAGTATGATTGTGGATGCTCTTATAAATTATAAGGGGCTTCTACATTAGGGAACGCTAACTTGCGGACTCTTTACGGACTTTTGTTTTCAATCCTTTTATGCTTCAGATTTAAAACAAACTGTAATAGTGATGGGGTTAAGATTGATTCATGCATATGAATGATCCATGCATGATCAATAAATTTTATATTAAGGGACAGTTTGGCATTGCTGTGCTGTGAAAATAATCGCTGTCAAATTTGCTGTGAAAGAAATCAGCTATGAGACAAAGCAGTTTGGCGTTTGATAAAATTTTTGTTAAAAGTGTTGTAAGTATTGATTTTATGCATAATCAAAAAATGATTGCCACATAATCATTAAACTCAGAGCCTCTTCGAAACTAATTCCAGCATAATTAGAAAATGAAAGCACCTCATAAGCTGCTTTCCCTTATAGCTTTCTCTCACAGTAATTTTTAACAATAAATGATTTTCTCACAGTTTACCAAACAGATTAAGCATTTCAAAAATTTTAAAAAATCACTTATTATCTCAAATAAGCAATATCAAACGGGCACTAATAGTCTATCTATAGGGTCATTTTCAAGTTCATACCCAATTTTAGGGACATTTACGAGTACATACTCAACGTCACGAAAACCTTACAATTTGCCTCCTCCGTTAGCCAAACCTTTAGTGACTCTGTTAAATGCTGATGTGGCAAAAATAAGACCTATTTTTTAATTGACGTGGACTCCACATAAGAAATAAAATGAATAAAAAATTCTTTTGTTGACAATAAAAATATAATTAAAATAAATTAAAATCCAACGGCACCCTCCACTAACACCAAAACCCAACAGCCACCACCCCTTCCCCACCAGCTCACTCTTCACCTTCGGCGATATCCAAAGCCCTCTGAGCATATAGGTTCAATACTTCGTCGTATTGTCGGCAAGTGACTGGGTTCCAAAAGACGGCCACGAGACGCGTATTCAACGCTGGCCATGAGTTCCAGCACCTTCGAATGCCTTTGATTGCTTCCAATTCCACGAAATCCATGGAGAACTCAATGAGTTGATAAAGTTTCAGCTTCTCTATTTGATTTCATAGGTTTTCCCATGGGTTCGAGACGAAGATGACAGAGAGGGTAAGAGACGAAGAGGGTCTGGGACCTCCACCTTTGTCAGATCTCTCTCTCTCCCACCTCCAGCAACTCCATACCAACTATAGTCCAAATCCAAATACTGATTCTAGGAATAACTCACCCAAGACAAAATCCGATCTGAGTTTATGAGTTTATTCATACAAACCATAAATCCTAGAGAGAGACAGATTCATCTTATTATATCCTAAGCATGAAAAATTATAATTTTCTATTTAAGACTTGAGAGAGAAAGATGATGGGTCAAATGGGAAAATGATGGAATGATTTTTGTGAAAAGGAGAGAAGTGAGTGAGAGTAAACCTCCTATACATGGCATGGCACTGATACCCTGACAAACAAAGGGTGGGGAGCCTGTGAGGATGGATTCCGATGATCTTGTCCAATAACGGTGGGGTTTTTCGATTCTGATCTGTTACTATTTTTAATTTTTTGTTATTTTATAATGTTGTTTAGGCTAGAAGGGAGGAGATTAGGGGGTTTTATGTAGTTTGTCTTTCATTTTAATTACTATTTAAATATTACAATAATATTTTAATTATTGTTTAAGTTTTGTAATAATGTTTAGAATTCCAAGGGTCAAACGTTTATTTTGTGTTGGCTATTATACCTGGTTGGCTAGAAGACTCCAGGGCAGTAAGTTGATGATATGATTATTGCAGTCCCGATCTCTTGGACCACAGGAGTTTAAGAGATTGTGGTCATACACCGATAGATATTAATCCAATGGTTCAAAAAAGTTTTTTAAAAGGAGTGCAAGAGTGAGTGAACCGTTGAATTTACATCCAATGGTGAGCGACTACAAATCTCTTGGACCCCTATAGTCCAAGAGATCAGGACTGATGATTATTGAATGAAATTGAGATTTTCTCTTTGGTTTTTCTCTACAGTTGAGAACTACACTCTCCTTGTTTTGGGTATTCTTAGAATCAACAAAGCTGGGAAACCTATCCTTTCTCTTTGTTCTAGGTATTGTTAGAATCAACAGAGATGGAAATTTATATCTTTTCGTTTTGCTCAAACTTCCGCTGCATCAAATAACCCATTTTATACCAAGCTGATATCCCACACTTCTCCATCTTTAGTCCACTACTTGTGCGTCTCTCCCACAACAATTTCAAATTATATAGACTGTTCAAATTGAACACCAATAGAAAAGAGTCTTAACTTGCAGATTAGTGGTCTCAACTATCCAAATTCATGCCACACTAAGAACACTTCCACCTATTTGTCATGGTAAAGGGCAAGAGCAATGCAAGGGATGTTACTATTCATGTGAGTAGTGACAGCCCTTGCAAAAGGCTTGTGGTGTTTCCACCCATTGCCATAGCAATCCAAGGGCAACTACTATTTACATGAGATATAAGGAGAGGAATTTGTATAGAGTTTTGGTGTGGGAAGTGAAGAATATGACTAAGTATTTATTTAAAAAAATTCTGAAATTTTTAGTATTTGTTTAAGATTTTTTTTCAATTTTTTAAAATTTTTTCCTTTGCTGACGTCAGCAACCCCAGGTAACAGCCCAGGCTATTCTTGCCTTTAGGCTAGCCCAGGCTTATGGAGCCCACCAACTGCTCTAGCTACATTTGCCGGCTGAAAACACTTTTTAGGCATAGGCCCTCTCTTGCTCGGGCAAGGGGTTGCCCGCTAGAACTGCTCTAATATTGTCAACCCTATGGTTCATAAAATGTCAATTCTAATATTTGTCACACCCAAAAACTTTCATACTTACTATTCTTAAGAGCACTTCCACTCATTTGCCATAGTAAAGGACAAGGGGAGGCAAGGGCTATTACTATTCACGTGAGGAGTGACAGCCCTTGCAAAAAGCTTGTGGTGTTTTCACCCATTGTCATGGCAACTACTATTCACATAAGATATGAGAAGAGGAATTTGTATAGAGTTTTGGTGTGGAAAGTGAAAAATATGACTAAGTATTTATTTTAAAAAAATTCTAAAATTTTTAGGAATTTGGAATCTACTATACACAAAAAATCAATAAAATAAAGAGATATAATTTTATACCATTTACCAGTTTGGCTTTACTGTGTTGTGAAAATCGTTTCATTGGTAATAGGCATTGATCAACGACATCAGCGGCCATGATATGGTAAGTTTGTGTTTTTCCCTACCTAGAATCTCATTGTAATGGAATTTTGGGAACAATACCTATTTAGTTAGGTAAAATTAAAATATTAAAATATTTTCCATTCTAGATTTTCATTTTCATTTTTTTTAAGAATCTTTCTTATTAAAATGGGCTTACTAAAATATTTCTTATTGATTATACCTAAGGAATCTCATTTATTAATTTGACGAAATAATTTCCTTGTTGATTATACTACATAAGGAATCACTTTTATTAATTTAACGAAATTTACAAACTAAACCCCAAACCAAACCAAACCACACATGCATCAAGAAGATATCCCAAATAATTTGAAATTTAATTAAAATTTACATACTTCTCTTGCGTTAATCTGCACATGCAACCCTTATAAATATGGCCCAAAAGTGCTCACTTATAATGCAAAACAAACCTTGAAATTCAGCAGGTCCACACAAATCATAAAAATATGAAGAAGGCTAATACTATTTGGGTTGTCCTCTTGATCATTGCAACTTGTGAGTTTTCCTCACAACTTTTTCTTCTTCTTTTGCCAAAGTTAGGAAGGGGAGGAGTGATTTCTCACACACACACATACTACCCAGGTACTATGGGGATTTGAATATGAGACCACTAGTCAGCAAGTTAATACTTTTTTTCACTGGGCTAGACCTTATTCGCAAGTTTTTCTCACTACTTCAGTTCTCCCACTGGACTCATAAAAATATTTTTATTAGATTTACATAACGTTGACTAGTGATTTTGTTTTTGTTTTTAACAATGTTAATTTGCAGGTGTAAAATTATTCTCAACAGGAGCAGAAGGGAAACAATGTTCTACTAACCAGGATTGTGACAAAACTTCATGTGTTTCAGGAACAGTTATTTGTTTTGACCACAAATGCACATGCTTGGATCCAAGTGATTCTAATCACCAAAGTCAAAGCTAAACCTCTTTTCCATTGAAAAAGTACCACACTTGCTCGTTGATTGCGAAGATGTTAAAGCATCATGTGTTTCAAAAACAGTTATTTATCAAAATGAAAAATGCATATGCCTCGATTGATATATCCATGTCGCAGCGCTGCCACCAATCTAAATAAATCTCATCCACAAGTGGCTCTATAATCTTTCTTTAAGAAATGATTAACAAAATATTTCAATAATACGCATGTTTGAGGGATTTGAGAGACACCTTTGTAAGGCCCGTAATGCATTATATTTCACTAATCCAAACCGTCTATTTTGTAGATATTCATTCAAACATCATTTTTACAAAAAATCACTTGAATCCGATATCATTTGACTACTAAATTAAATTATTAAAATTTATGTACTTTCTTAAAGCACTATGTTCATTGATTTTGTTGGTCTCAATTAGATGCCTTAATGATTTTCATGATTTTTTGTAGGGATGATCTATGAAAGAAGATGTGAAAAATAATGATTTGGATCATTGAAAAAAATCCCGTACAAATTTTTTTCAACGATCCAAACTACCTATTTTTTAAGTGTACATTCATAGATCATCCTTGCAAAAAATTAGACAAATCATAAACCGTTTCAACATCTAATTGTGTCCTACAAAATCAATGAATATGGTACTTCTATAAAGTACAAACTTTCAATAATTCAATTGAGTGGTCAAATAATATCGGATTCAAGTGATTTTTTTGTTGAAATAATATTTGAATGAATATCACTTGATAGATAGACGTCTTGGATTAGTGAAATACAATACATAATGGCTCCTACAAAGGTGTCCCTTAAATAAGCTTATTTGAGGGTTCCCTCCCTCAACTGAAGCTCCTTCTATATCTGTCTTTGTGATTATCAACTGAAGCTCCTTCTATATATATATATATATATATATAAATCTATCTATCTATCTTTGTGATTATCAACTGAAGCTCCTTATATATATATATATATATATATATATATATCTATCTATCTATCTTTGTGATTATTGGAACACCACGTCTTAAACTTTATCGAAGGAAAAATGAGGATAAAATGAAAAATATATCTTTTTGCTTTCTCACTTGTAATTAGTTTCTCTTAGTACCACATTTTTTGTTTTACATAATTAAAAGTCTCGAAATGTAATTAACCTAATATATATTTTTTGTCAGGTGTAGCAGAAGAGCAGAAGCCAGGATGAATGCTCAAAAATGTTCTTCAAACGCCGACTGCAAAACGTTTCCATGTGGGTGATCCACAAAGATTTGTTGTGACAACTATTGCGAATGCCTACTCTCAACTACTGGACTTGCACATCCAAATGAGGATCAATGTTCCAATTCGGCTGATTGCACAGGAATTCCATGAACTTTAGGAACTATCGAATGTCTTGATATGGGCAATGCCTGGCAATAAAGGCACAAGGCTACATAATCAGAATTTCTAACATCCTGCCTGGCAACAATTTAATTATAAAAAAAATTAAAAAAAGATTATATCAAGCTCATTAATGTTGTATATGTCCATGTGTATTATCAAGCTCTTTAGTGTGGGGTTCATTGCACTCGACGTATACAGAAATGCCTATTAAGGGATGATATATTTCTTGATTAGTTAACAGGATTAAAGATAATCCATATCATCAAAGCCAAAAGTTGGACTGTATTATCTGGAAATTTCATATTATTTTCCACAAAGTTCAGAAAAAATACATATTAGATTTCTCGGGCGTTAAAACTACCACAAATGTCGACACTCCTATAGTATAAATATAGCCCAAGGGGCTCCTTACTACAGTGCAAAACGAAAACCTTGGAGAAGTTGATCATCACGATTCACATCCATCCATCTCAGGTAACAAAATCAAAATCAGACATGGAGAAGGCAACATCTAAGGCAGCTATTTTCATCGTCTTCTTGGTCATTGCATCTTGTGAGTTTTTTTTCTTCATATATATCTTGTTGTAGCAGAACACTGTCTTATATAAGGTCTCTAAACGATTATATTTTGTTTTTGGGGTGGGCAGGTGTACCATTCTTCTCCGAAGCCATGGTGACTAAGCAAAGATGCTCTACTACCGCTGACTGCGAAACGTTTCCCTGTTACTCGAAAGAGTTTAAAAAGATTTGCATTGACAATTTTTGCGAATGCAAAGTACCGAATAGTGATGGCTCCGCCCAGACAAATAAAAATGAAGGACCGTGTTCCAGTCAGGAGGACTGCGACAAAATTGATTTCCTATGTAGATCGGGAACCCTCAAATGTGTTGATGGGAAATGCATATGCGTAGGCGTGAATTGATGGCTATAGGTCCAATCTAGAGAGGTGCAACTTAAGTGTTGGATTATTAACAAGTGGCTATGGGGATGTATTAATCTTCCTACAATGAATAATAACAACACATATTACAAATGGTACTCGAATTGAGCATGGCGTATAACTTATTATGTCATTCTCTAATATGATTTATGCCTTATATTTTATATCTTTGTGGTCTTGGAACCCCTCGATTTCTTGAGCAAAGCCACTAATGATAATTTCTAAAATCTTGCGTTGCTAACAAAGATATAAACCTTATCTAAATGCCGGATGATGTGTTAGCAAGATTAAAGATAATACGTATCTTTTCCCTTTTATCTTAAACTGACCCTTTCATTTAACAACGCTTTTGTACTTATTTTAGGAGATGAACATGAAGTATAGTTGAAGTTGAGAGTTTTTAACTCTTCTCTAAATTTTAATTCAAAAAGCCGTTTACGGAAACCATCCATTAGATATGTATCAAGGGAGCATCCCATATAGTTTGGAAAGAATTCATTAACCTGCTATTTTTAGCTTTCTTTGATGTTAAAACTAGACGTGTGTGAACCCCTACAAATAGATACAACCCAAGAAACCTCACTCACGTACTCGGTGTAATACAAAGTAAACCTTGATATTCAGATTAACCCTAACGTGTCACAAAAATCATAAAAACATGGAGAAGTCTACCTTCAAGACAGCTATGATGAGATGGGTCGTCTTCTTGGTTGCAGGTGTAGCATTATTCTCAAACTAGAAAATTCTAGAATAATTGAGAGAATTACTAAGTAAAAGATGGTTGACTCTTACTAGAACCATCCTAATAATTATTTATTGTAATTGTAAGTAGAGTATTCTAGAATTATATGAGTAACTTGTGGCTAAAAATGCCTTAGATAAAGTCGGTTACTGTACAACCTACTTGTCCAAGAAAAATTGTCGACTTAGCATCTGTATAAATAAGCATGCAACCCACTCAAGTAATCAAGCTGAAAACTACAGCTGTCCAACTCAAGTATTCAAGCCTTGTACCTTTCCTGCTTCATTCAAATAAAACTACTTTGTTACTCTTTCAAAAGTTTTCGTTCCAAGTTAAGCTATTTTCCTAAACTTCTTCTCCCATAGACTAACAGTGGTATCAGAGCTTGTTCCGATCAACCTTGGGTGTTGGTTCATAGAAAATGGGCATAGAAAATGGTTACCAATCAATCATCCATATAGGAGGCAACGTGCAGCTTTTAATGGGAAACCTGAATATAGCATACCTCCCGAGCCATTAACCGGAGAAGAAGTGCTGCATATGGTTGAAAATGGTGACAGAGTTTGTTGGAAGAAGAAATCAATATTCTTTGATCTCGAGTATTGGAAATACCTTCCTGTGAGGCATGCCCTAGATGTTATGCACATTGAGAAGAATGTTTGCGATAGTATTATTGGTACATTGCTGGAGATCTCTGGAAAAAATAAAGATGGGATTGCTGCTCGATTAGATTTATTGAACATGGGGGTCAAAACTGATTTGCAACCCGAGTATGGAGAAAGACGTACTCGTTTGCCTCCTGGGCCTTGGAATTTGTCAAGAGCAGAGAAGAGAGAGGTTTGCAATTCTTTCTATGGTATGAAGGTCCCTGAAGGTTATTCTTCAAATATTAAAAATCTTGTATCTTTACAAGATTCAAGACTTCTTGGCCTTAAATCACATGATTGTCATACCTTAATGCAACAATTGCTCCCTGTGGCAATTCGTTCTGTTTTGGAGAAGCCTGCAAGGTATGCAATAACTCGTTTGTGCTTTTTCTTCAATGCTATATGTGCAAAGACTGTTGATGTTTCCAAGCTAGATAAGTTGGAAGAAGATGTAGTAGTTACTCTGTGTTTGCTTGAGAAGTACTTTCCCCCTTCATTCTTTGATATCATGGTTCATCTAGTAGTACATCTTGTCAGAGAAGTTCGTCTATGTGGGCCAGTATATTTTAGGTGGATGTATCCGTTTGAAAGATATATGAAAGTGCTGAAGGGGTATATTCAGAATCGTACTCGTCCCGAAGGTTGCATTGCTGAGCGGTATATATATAGCTGAAGAAGCGGTAGAGTTTTGTACTCAGCATTTATCTGATGTTAGTACAGTTGGAGTGCCTTCAAGCCAAAACATGGGACTTTCAAAGCCATTATCAGGTTGCACAGTGAGCGTAGTTGATCAGGACCTGTTGAATCAAGCACATCTATATGTCTTGGAGAATACGGAGGAAGTCCTACCTTATATCGAGTACGTATGAGTTTTATTCTTTAAGTTTCCATTTTAAATTATTTCTTATGTTTATCTTCTATATTTGGGACCGTAATGCTTGAATTTTTCGTGTCATGTAGGCAACATATGATCCACATCAAGACTGCTTATCCAAAATTTAGAAAGAGAACAAAGTGGCTGCAGGATAAGCACAATAGCACTTTCATTCAATGGCTACGCTTCAAGGTATATGTTGTTGAATAACATATTTCTCTTTTAATTTTCTTCTTATTTCTATGTTAGATTGAATTAAGATATATGATTAATTTGCAGGTTCAAAGTGAACTTGAGGAAGACAATCATGGCGTATCAGAAAATTTAAGGTGGCTAGCAGCTGGTCCAAACATGGCAGTGCCATTATATAGGAGTTATCTTATTAAAGGTATTAAATTCAATATCAAGGCACAAGATGATGTGCGGACAACTCAAAATAGTGGAGTTTATTTACTTGCACATACCATGCAAGTTGCTAGTGTCAAGGATAAAAACCCAATTCTCTCAAATATGGGTTTCTATGGTGTCATTCAAGAAATTTGGGACCTTGACTACCAAAAGTTTACAATCCCAGTCTTTAGGTGTGATTGGATAGATAGTTCTGGTCTTGTAGTCGACGAACTTGGATTTACCCTTGTAGATTTGAGTAATTGGACATAGGAATGACCAATTTGTTTTGGCTTCTCAAGTCAAACAAATATTTTTTGTTGACGACCCGATGCATCGTGGTTGGTCGGTAGTGTTATCAATGCCTAATAGAGAATATAATGATGTTATTGGTGATGAAGTCTTAGGTGATGTGATAATTGAGTGTGAGCCATTTACTAGAGGGATGCCAAATGTTGACACATTTGATGAACTGGTGGGTGAGTTAGGCGGTCAAAATATTCGAGATGGGTGTGAAGATATATGGATTGAATGATGCTTATGTAATTGGCAGTGTATGACATTAATTTTGTAATATATTGTAATGTGATTTCTTCACTTTCTACGTTCAAATAAAACACGACGTTATTGTGAACCAGTTATTCAGCATATTTACCGACGTCTTAAAGCAACGTAACAATGAAGAACCACGACGCTATTGTGAAGCAATTATTCAGGATATCACGTCGGGGAAGGATTAAGAACCGCCATGTAATTCAAAATAACACGACTCCAATCCCATAATACCGACGTCTAAAAAACGAGATATATAATCTGAACGTTAAAAAATACGACGTCATCATACATTTTCCACGTCGCAAGTTCTTTTATAAACGAAGAGGAACGAAATGAATTCCGACGGTAATTCATTATAACCGCCGTCTAATATCAATTAAACGACGTTATTTGTAATACGACTCTCATCATAATCAACGCCGTCTATATGTTCTGTAATACGGCTCTCATTTATTTGGAACCGACGTTGTTTAGAAGTTCAACGTCGTCTATATTAATAAGTGCGTCGTGAGTAATGAATACATATAAATACAACGTCGACTACATAAATGTCACCGACGTTGTTTCGCATTCAACGTCAACTATATAAATACATACGTCGTAAATAATGACACTGACAACTATTTCCACGTCATCTTTTTTAAAAAAATCGAAGTGGAAAATTTATTTCACGACGGTTGTTTGTAAATAAGAGACGTAGTAGATTTCAATAACGTCGTCTTCTCATGTATTTAAAGACGTCATATTTTTTCTTGTCGTGAAAATTATATTTGACGGTGTAGTGTTTTAGTTGTCGTCGTTGTATGTCTATCTTGCGGCCTTGTTCTTTTAATATGTGTCATATTTTTCCTTTTTAACGACGGTGATTTGTTTGAGTTGGTCGTCTATTCTCATCCTCGACTATTTTTTAGAACTTTAGCAGACTAAACACGTCTGTTTTTATTTATTTTCGACGTTGTTTTATTTAACAACGTCTAATATTTATCGTCGTTGTTTGTTTCTGAAAATAGGACGTATAAATTTTGTAATATGACTCTCATATATTTGTAACCGACGTTGTTTCGTTGTTCAACGTCTACTCTATAAATACATACGTCGTAAATAATGACACTGACAACTATTTCCACGTCATCTTTTATAGAAAAATCGAAGTGGAAAATTTATTTTACGACGGCTCTTTTTATATAGGCGACGTAGTAGGTATCAATAACGTCGTCTTCTAATGTATTTAAAGACGTCATATTTTTTATTGTCGTGAAAATGATATTTAACGGCGTCTTATTTTAATTTTCGTCGTTGTATGTCTATCTTGCGGCCTTGTTCTGTTAATATGTGTCATATTTTTCCTTTTTAACGACGGTTTTTTTAGAGAGTTGGTCGTCTATTCTCATCCTCGACTGCTTTTTTAGATCTTTTTGCAGTACAAAGACGCCTTTTTGTATTTGTTGATGACGTTGTATATTGTAACAACGACGGTGATTTAGCGTCGTGGTTTATGAGGGAAAAGATGACGGTGGATTCCACGACTATTGAAAAACCGAATACACGACGGTGATTTACCGTCGTCTTTTTGCTTTTTTGTAGTAGTGTAATCTAAAGGCTATCAAGTCTAGAATCCCATAACTAAGAAGTTCATGATAAGTCGAGATCTTGAGTTCAATGAATCGGTGTCATGGAATTGGAAGGAAGAAAAAGTTGAAAGGAAAGGTGTTACTATAACTACCATGCAAAGAGGAAACTGGAGACACTTCAAGTACGACTCCACCACCTACAAAAACTCCTCCATTTATACAACATGAAGGCTCTCCAGAACCAGAACAAAGAACTAGATCACTCCAAGATATATATAAAACTTGCAACTTTATAACTATAGAACTAGAAACTTTTGAAGTTGTGGTAAAAGAAGAAATCTAGAGAAAAGCTGTGGAAGAAGAAATCAAAACAATTGAGAAAAACAAAACGTGGGAGCTCGTAGATCGCCCATAAGACAAAGAGATCATTGTTTATAAGACCAAATTTAATCATGATGGATCAATACAAAAGTATAAGGCGAGGCTCGTAGCTAAAGGCTATTGGCAGCAGCCGGGCATAGACTACAACGAGACCTTTGCACCAGTTGCAAGACTTGACACTATAAAAGCATTGATAGTACTAGTAGCTCAAAATAAATGGAGAATTTATCAGCTAGGTGTAAAGTCTGCATTTCTAAATAGAGACAAGTACGGACTCCAGCAAGCGCCATGAGCATGGAATAGCCGCATAGATAAGTACTTCATCAATGCAAACTTCAGGATGAACAAAAGCGAGCCTACTCTCTACACCAAAACTCAAGGTAACTCCGATATCTTGATCGTCTCTCTATATGTGGATGACCTCATCTATACTGAAAACAATGAAGAAATAATTCAAGAGTTCAAAGAGGATATGATGAAAACATTCGAGATGAGTGACCTTGGGTTGATGCACTACTTTTTGGGCATTGAGATAAACCAAGAAGAAGATGGAATCTTCATATGCCAGAAAAAGTACATTGAGAATCTATTGAAAAAGTTCAAGATGTACGGATGCAAGACTATGGCTACTCCACTTATCAACCAATGAGAAATTAAGAAAGCAAGATGGATCAAGTAAAGCAGATGAATCAGTTTACAAAAGTCTCATTGGGAGCTTACTATACTTGACAACAATAAGACTCGACATCATGTACGCGACAAGCTTACTATCAAGATTTATGCAAAATCCAAGCCAGATGCACTATGGAGCAACAAAGAGAATATTAAGATACTTGCAATGCACAATTGACTATGGCATATGATATAAGCCTACTACAGATCCAAGACTATTTGGCTACACAAAAAGTGATTGGGCTGGATCAGTGGATGACATGAAAAGCACATCAGGTTAGGCATTTACAATTGGGTCTGGTATATTTTCATGGTCATGGAGAAAACAAGATACCGTGGCATAATCATCAGCAGAAGTCGAGTACGTAGTAGTAGCAAGTACAACATGCCAAGCTATATGGCTCAAAAGAATATTTGAAGATATGGGAGAGTGCCAAACAAAAGCTACTAAAATACTTTGTGACAACAAGTCTAATATAGCAGTCGTGAAGAATCTAGTGTTCCATAGCAGGACAAAGCATATTGCCATCAAGCATCACTTCTTACGAGAAGTCTCAGCAAACAAAGAAGTTGAGCTCAAGTACTGCAAGACAGAGGAGCAAATTGCAGACATCTTCACTAAGGCACTTCCAAGACCAAAATTCAAACTGCTACAAAACATGCTCGGAATAACATAATTGTGCATTAAGAAGGAGTCTTAAACATTAACGCACAGGTGTGTGATAAAACTAGAAAATTCTAGAATAATTGAGAGAATTACTAAGTAAAAGATGGTTGACTCTTACTAGAAATAATTATCTATTGTAATTGTAACTAGAGAATTCTAGAATTATAGGAGTAAGGCCTGTTTGGGATTGCTTTTTTTCGCCAAAAATCTGCTTCACGTTAAAGTTAATCAATTTAAGGTGTTTGGTAAAAATAAAATATCATGATTATTTTAAAAATAGTGGCATTTTAACAACAGCTTTTAAAAGCAGGTGCTGGGTTACTTTTCAAAATTGCTTTCAAAAGAAGCAGAGATGAGCCTTTAATGAATTTTTTTAATTCTCAAAATACCATTATTCATTTTTTAAAAATGACACTACCTCCACTTCCACATCCAACTCAACCACCACATTCACAACCTCCACAACCAACATCCACCACTACCTCCTCCACCACCACCTCCACATCCACTACCACAACCACCAACTCTATCGTCATCATCACCACCACCACCTTCACCTCCATCTCTTTCACCACTACCTCCACTCCACCACCACCACTACCACCACATGATTAGCACATAACATTTTCAACATCATGTATATTTTAGTCATTATTCACAGTTACAACAGTTTTATATTAAAATTTACCAAACGGTTTTGACATTGCTTTTTGTACTAACAACACTTTAAAAATATTGTTTACCAAACATGGAGCTACTCTACTTTACAGCTAATTATTTTCAAAGTACAGCATAAGCAACTTTTTTCAAAAAATGACAACAATCCTAAACTGAGCCTAACTTGTGGCTAAAAATGCCTTAGATAAAGTCGGTTACTGTACAGCCGACTTTTCCAAGCAAAATTGCCGACTTAGCATCTGTATAAATAAGCATGTAACCCACTGAAGTAATGAAGGTGAAAACTACAGCTGTCCAACTCAAGTAATCAAGCCTTATACCTTTCCTGCTTCATTCAAGTAAAACTACTTTGTTACTCTTTCAAAAGTTTTCATTCCAAGTTAATCTATTTTCCTAAACCTCTTCTCCCATAAACTAACATCAAGGTTGCCAACAAGAGCAGAAGCCAGCAACTTGGTTCAGGAACAATGTTCCACTACCGCTGACTGCAATAAAACTGAATGCTTTGAAGGCCGGGTTATTTGTATTGACAACAGTATTGACAACAAATGAACATGCATAGATGTTTTCGTTGGGGCTGACGCG
The DNA here is from genome assembly GCF_000346465.2 of Prunus persica. Lineage (NCBI taxonomy): Eukaryota > Viridiplantae > Streptophyta > Magnoliopsida > Rosales > Rosaceae > Prunus > Prunus persica. The sequence goes on from NC_034009.1 coordinate 29,390,339, forward strand.
CCGGCACCGGAAATAGTCCGGACGCCTGAAATAGGCGAAAGTTGGACTGGCCGTGACTCTGGAAGACTTGTATGCAAATGCATAGACAGAAGGAGGGTTGGCAAGTCTTGTTCTAATGTTAGTGACAGCAAAGGAATGTATTGTGTACGGGGAAATCTCAGATGTAACGATGGCAAATGCATTTTGCGTTGACTACCATCCCTTGAGCCTGTCTTCTTAGATTTAGTTTTCTTCTCCAAGTTCCATAAAATCAAAATAACTGGAGAAATATAAATAGCAAAATTGATTCTTCAATAATAGTTTTGTCGATCGGCTAATTTTGTATGCAGATGTGGTGGGTTTCCCACATGTATCTAAGACAAACATCCCCATAGTTTGGAAATTAATTTATTAACCTGCCATTTTTAGCTTTCTTTGGCGTTAAAACTAGACATATAAATACAGCCCAAAACAGCTCACTTAGTATGTAGGAGCAAACCTTATTATGGTGAAGGCTACAACTAACACAACTATACGGGTCATCTTCTTTTGTCACTGCAACTTGTGAGCTCTCTCTATTTCTCCCATATGAGTGTTTGTGTTACATCTACACATATAGTGGTCAGTAATGAAACATTGTTTGCAGGTGTAGCATTTTCAAGGTTGCCAGGAGCAGAAGTCAGCAGTTTGGTTCAAGAACACTGTTCTGCTAACGCTGACTGCAATATACCCGAATGCATTTCAGGCACAGTTGTTTGTATTGACGACAAATGCACATGTATGTTGGTCGTCGGCACCTGAAATAGGCCAATGTTGGACTAGCTGTGACTGTGAAGGAACCATGTGTGTTGGGGGCAAGGGCCTTCTGTATCGATGGAGAATGCAGATGCAAAAAACAAAGGCAGATTATTGGCAAGGTTTGCTCTGTTGTTCATGACTGCCAAGGAATCATTTGTGCAGGGGCAAATCTCAAATGTGTTGATGGCCAATGCATGTGCGTAGACCCTCGCTTAAGCCCGACTTCTTAGATCTTCTTCTGTTCTCCTAGGTGCAAAATCAAATCAATAATTGTGATGAGACCAACAAGTGTCTGCGGTTGTATTCTATTCAGAAATTAATAATAAAAGTTAATTCTCAGGTAGCGATTTTTCAATCACCCTCTGGAGAATGATTTTTTTTTTTTTTTTTTGGCAACCAAATCTCTGAAGAAAACTGTAAAAATGAGAAGATTACAACATCTCTAAATGGCCTTCTGGTTTGATGAGTTCACTCTTGTCAAAAACCGCCTCAATGTGCTGATTACAGGGAGAGGGTTTTCGAGATGAGCAGCATGGCCACAATCTGGAATCTCAACTATCTCGGAAATGTCATTAGGCGGGCTGTCACCAGTCACCGTACCACCACCGATCTCAAGGCACATATCCTTAGCTATTGTCTTGAACTTTCTATCTTTCTCTCCAACAATGAGCAAAAGGGGTGTTTTGCAGTGCCTTAAGTCTTCCCACAATGGCCTAACATGTTAAAAGAGTCATCAACTCTCCTGACTTATTATTCAGAATGTATGTTGTGCGAGAATCAAATATTCAGTAAATAGTCAAGTAAGCTTACAGTTGCCTCCCAACACTTAAAGCAGATAGAACTTTTGCAAGACTCTGCACATCTTCATGAAGCAGGCGGGTGCCAACTATCTGACAAAATCGAGGATGGACTCTTAAGCTGTTCAAATTACTCATACGGTTAGAGATGCATGAAGAATCCAAACACCATAAAATGAGAAAATTCTTAAAATCACCTGTTCCACAGCTCTCCAGAGTACCAGTTGTCCAGAAAGAGCTCTAAGCCATGAGCAATAAGAAAGCGTGCTCTAGAGTCATCTTTAGCTCTACGAACTTTTCTTTCCACTTCATCTTTTAATCCAGGGCTTCCGGATATTACAACAGCTCCCTTGACCTTCATGACAAAATCCAACTTTTGTTAACACCACAGAAACATAAGCTCAAATTTAAATTAAAATCTTAAAAAATGCAGACATACTTTGTCAGTAAGCCTTAGAGCCATGTAGAGCGCGATCCTTGCTCCCATAGAATATCCCACAATGGTAACCTTCCCAGGCGTAATATGCTTTATCAATTCACATAAAAGATCGGCAACCACCTCAATTGATAAACCTGAATCCTGTGTCGCATCGTTATCGCCATGGTTCTGTATCTTTGTTCCACCATGACCAGGGAGGTCGATCGCAACGCATCTCGCACATCCTGAAATGGCCTTCATGATAGCAATCCAATCTTCACCAGTTCCAAGAAACCCATGAAGAAATACAAATACATTATCCTGCATCAGCTTAATTCTGGTGTCAGTGAGCATGCTGTATAGGATTAGTACTACATGTCAATGCATATGAAACGCATCATCTCCTACCCAACCTCACCCTCAACCTTGTATGGAATTGGGAAGAGCATGAACCAAATGCATGTCCCAATCTTGAATCAACCAAGAAAATCCCTAAGTTCCAATCGAGAACCACCAGAGTAATCCATTTAGCTATTAACTGCTGATCTTTATTCTGAGAACTACAAAAGACTTGCTTGCAATAACACTCAACAACACCTCTCATCCCTCAATCTTGTATCCCATCACTACCCTCAAAATATATCAAGAGGGCAAAAACATCCCAGTCACTCCAATAACCTTCCACATAAAAAAGTCTCGAGCAGAGAAAACCAACCAATTATTACCATAGCCTGATAGCTGATACCATAACTATCCATCCTAAATTGTAGTTATATCAAGTGCCAAAAATGCAGAAATGTCAATTTATGCCAACAAGATGTTCAGGGTACACTCCTTAGATGGCAAAAGAAAATAGAAAAGGTTGGAGAGAGAGAAAGAGAGTTTTCAAGTACATGAAATTTTACTAACATCATATCTTTGTCCAATCTCGTGGACTTTGATGGAACAAGAGAAATCCTTTGAATCTACAGGCAGCTGGTATACACAACCTTGCTCTCCAGTAAAAGTTCCATGAATTATGTTGCGATTAATTTGAAATTTCCGAAGAACTTGATCAGCATCAGCAACAGATGCTTCTACGGAGCCACTATCTGGATTACAACTTATCTTGAGAGGAGTGGTAGTTACATCTTCTTTTAACCAGCGGTATGTTCCTAAACCATGCGCTATTGAAGGGGCCAATGCATAATTCATCATTTCACATATTTCTGAATTCTTCTGGTTGAGATAACAGGAAAACTGAATATATGCTGACAAACCTAGGCCACTTTCAAATACAGCACTAATAACAGCCATTTTTTGGTGCTGCTGGGCCCATTGGGCAATTATTGCTGCATTTTCAAAGCCACCAACAACACTAGGCTTAATAACCTGAAAGAACCAATATGAACAACCTAAATCAGGAATGTAACATTAGCATATCTCACAAGTGGTCATAAATTTCAACAACAGAGACATCAAATTGCAAAATATACCGATGAGCATAAATTGCCACTTACAATAGCTACTATTCCTGGATGGGTATACTTCACTAGCGTATGAAGTGGATGTTCTCTGATACTGTCAATAGTTTCGTCCAGTGCCACGGGTAACCCACTTTCTTCGCAAAACTTGATAATATCACCTTCATTATGAACAGGTTCCTGAGATAAATAAATAGTCATAGGGTCAAACACTAACATTGAGAATATATTGAGAAATATCATTAATCCTAAAGGTACATAGATAAAAGGAAAGCGAGGCACAACATTGAATCATCAAAATTTCAAGTATGGCAAATGGTAATGTAGAGTACAAATGTTAACAAAAATTTCAGAGTATACCTCAATATACTGCAGATCACAATCCTTCACCAAGGAGCCAAACTGGATAGCTTCTTTATATGTCCAGTTCCGATTGGCATCTGCACGAACTTCAATCTGGTATCCAACTTTCTTTCTTATTTCCTGTATAACTGCAGCATCATGCAAGGGACTCCCGTGACGTGCTACCTGTTGCAAAATCAATGGAAAGCCACAACTCAAAGCATTTATTTTTCTTTACTGCATAATAACAGAGTCAAGTTGACAAGAATGTTTGTAATATTAACAACGTGAATTTTGAGAGATCAGTGCCTTCAGCTTTACTGCAGTAAATCCTTCTTCAACAAGTGCAGCAACAACATCAGCTACTTGTGTAGGTGTTCCCTTTGAATCAACAAGGGCACAAATCTGAACTGTTGACGAATTTTCAGATATACCTCCTTCAGCTTTCCGGGGATGGAGTATGCCTAATAAATTGGAACCCTGTCTTGTCGCTAATGCATTGAGAATTGCCATTTCCAAACCACATCTGACACTAGGAAGGAGCGTGCATGGCTGTATCACAGTCACAAGCATATGTTCTTTAAAGCATAACTCTATTGAAGATGGTATAAAGACAAGAAGATATACTTATAAATTATAGCATAGCTCTGTCTTTTTCTCTTTTTGAAAAGTGACAATGGTCATTCTCTTTTTATTTTCAGCTTTTTCTACCAAGTATATGATATTCATATGCAAAAAAAAGTTGGCTCTACCAGGATTCCCAGGTTTGTCCATATCCAACAAGAAAATGAGCCCTTTAGCAGAGGAAGGAAGCAACTAATCTGAGCACCTTTCATCATATGAATAAGAAACCTCAGTTGCTCTTCTACATCTAGCAGGCTTTCTCTGTGGATATCTAGAGGAGAAACCTGTTCAGTTAAAGTCACGAATGGTCAAATGATGATCATAGAATACAAGAGTGGATTAAGCAGACAAATAGTAAACCAAACTAACCTCACCAAACCCAACGCTTCCATCTTCAAGATACAAAGTTAAAATAAACCCTTCTCTATAGAACCTGGTCTCATTATCATCAACAGAAATCATAGTAGGAGGAGCACAGAGTGGTATACTGCCCCAAGCAGAAAATAAAATAAAAATATCAAATCCTTTGTAAGCATATGTAGAGAATATTCAAAATTTATTCCATCGACAAAGAACTCACCTAAATGATGAATACTCCATTCTGTGGACTCTGTAAAGTAAAGCACCATCTTCTGTTGAGTCTTCAACAGAAAGCCTTGAGAAGAGGCTCATCGCATGATCTGCTGCTTGGCAGGCAAACTTTCTTAAAGAACTGAGATAAGAGAAACCACCAACCTTGATAAGTACTGAAGAGAGAAAGAATATGTCTGCAGTCAGCTGATAAGCTGATAACAATGACTTGTTATCAAGGTAGCATAACCACCAACCTGTGAAAGGTGGCATTGGCATCTATGCAGCTCTCAACTTCAATGACACGATCCACCTCTTCATGTTGAGATGTGAATAATGCATCTTCAAGCTCCAACTTTGTTTTCACATGTAGATGCATCACACTGAAAGATTATTTTGTTAAAGTCTAAGGTACAATTGGTTTACATATTGCTGATGGTCAGTCAACGATGAAGATGAAGAATATAAGCATTGGTGCAGTTTTTCAACTATCAAAATCATATATTCAGTCACATTCTCTAGTCAGTTTCCAAATACCATATTTCTCAGATCTTCTACCTATTGGAATTTCACAACTTGTGAGATCAAGTCTCAACTCACACCAATACATGTCTTTATTATGGCAAACCAAATTTAGTGAAGCAGTATAAATCCTACATTCCCCATCTTGCCAATATGCTATGTTGTTTCAAGGGTTTTTCATTGCTTGGTAGGTGATCATTACTCCTACACCCTCAAATCCTGTTCTCTGATTTTAAGTAGCTATTGAATTGCTTCACAAGTAGCAACTTTAAGCACCTCCAACTCAAGCTATTAGTATAACGACAAAAGACACAACACAATAAGGTGAAACTTCTGGCTCTTTTCCTTTAGTTATTATCTTAAATAGAAATGTATGATTGTATGACTATATGAATCACATGGTCAGCAGCAAAAACAAATTCATATACTTCATATATACAAAGGATTTTACCCATGTGCCGCACACAGCTCATGGATTGAAACATTGTGAGAGGTGTAGAAGTATTGATTTAGTATTCTTGGCTCAACTCTATCTGCTAGAGGAAGAAGACTGAATATTGCACCACCATGATTATTAATTACAACTATCGTCATTGGTTTCCGCAATGTCCTACATCACACGGTACATTTGTTAAACCAATAAAGTAACAAAGAATTTATACTGATTATCAGACAACATAAAGAAAAAGAAACACATATGCAGATGATATCAAAAGGCATATACTAACCATTATTCTGTTCTAAGTAAATGAAAGGAAGATCAGAAGACTTTTTAAAAAATGAAGGGGAAAAAGAAAAGGGGGCAATGTACCAGAACAGAACTTACAAGCCTGAAAAACGAAATAGATTAGCATCCTACCTCTGGTTCACAATTGCCAAGCCATTTGTATCATGGAGGAAAGAAACATCTCCAATCACACAAAGCACCTGAACATATTACAAATTTGAAGCATTGTAAACTTGTATAGGTTGAAAGGAGAATAGGAAAAAGAACTAAGTGCCAGCTGACAATTATTGCAAGCATCCATACAGTGACGATTAAATGAATTTCTTAGCTGATTTTTATCCCTCGCAGAGCCAGATAAGTTTGCAGTGGGCAATTGCAAGAAATGAAGACAACTATCAAAAACTTACTTGTTTATTGCATCCTACAGCAAAGCCAACAGCTGTGCTGAGTAACCCATCAATACCACTTGCACCTCTATTCCCAGCCACCCGAATCATATGACGGGGTAGTTCTGATTTTGAAGTCACGTCTGCAATGCGATCACTACAGCCTGACCAACCACGCCCATACATGTCTGCATCGCGTATGGCCATACTGTTCCCAATGAAAAGAGCAGACTCAGCTGAAAGTGCTTCGGATACTACGTGTGCAACTTGAGGTTCAGTCAAGGAGTCTGTGGCATAAATTTGAAATGACAACTCCCTTGCAACCTATAGTATAGGAAAAGAGTTACAAAGGAAAACCCAGTAAAGAAAAATAGAAAAAAGAGGTTCTATTATTCCACAAAAATCACCAAATATTTGACATAAAATTTAGAGCCACATTCTTGTGATCCATTACCATTGCATTTAGCATTCGAAGATAAGCGCTCCATTCATTGCTCATATGGGGAAATCCAGCTTTACATAAATAATCAGCAAATTCAACAATGCTACTTTGGATTCTATGGGTTACAATATGAGAAGGATCTTGACGAAATGGATGCTTGTCAACCATGACATAAGAGCATGGAAAGCAGTCCTCTAGCATCTTAGCAACACGCTTGCTTGTAATCCTACTCCCAATCTGTTTGTAAAACAAATCAAGGCGTTAAATCAACAGAAAAAGAAAACAGCTCCTCATGCAATTGGCATCTGTAGTCTAAGCTCCACAACCATGGTTACAGGATTTATGTAAATGTTAACTCCTCCACAGGGTTCAAGAATATCATTTAGCCCATGCTAAACTACCAGATTGTCTCTCTAAATGCAAGTAATCAATAATATAATTTATTTATTTATTTATATTTGTAATTTTCAGTTGCTTTAGTGTTCTTTATGAATGCAGTGACATTTATTAAGTTGCATGTTTCTGATGCCTTTTTGTAACAACCAATTACTTATTCATCAAATCCACTGAGTAAAATACTCCTCAGATTCAAACATTTTTCATCCTCAACTTAAGTTTCATGCTATATAGAATAGAAGGAAGTTCCTTTTTTCCAGGATTGCTGACTTTCAAATACTCTTACATTGAAAAAACTACTGCATTTGCACTTTCACCTACCCTTAACTATAATCAAGGTGTCTCATGCTTTCATGGAGAAGACAAGTTTAACAATGAGGCCTTAAGACTAAGCTGAGTGAGGTGGGTCATGAAGGAAGAGGCATACCTGAATAATCACATCAAGATTTATCCCACTGCGTACAGAATCAGATAGTAGAGCATGGTCAAGATGATCAACAAATAATAAATCATCTTCAATTTCTGGAAAAGCAGTCAAAAGCTTTCTCAATCGTAATCCTGACAAGATGTCAGCTACAACAGGCCACTGAAGGTGTTTAGCCAAGAGAAGAACTGCCCACATCTCATCTTCTGAATGGATTGCACCAATAAGTAGAAGCCCTTTGTTACTGCCTTTAATTACATTCATAATCTCTGACATTTGGCCACAACCATCATCATACGCATGAACACGTTGTACTTGAATATACTTAGTAAACGGTTCGGCACTGGACATCCAAAAGTCTAATCCTTTCAAACAGCTCAACATCCATTTTCTAGGGCTATTTTCCAGTGGCTCCCTGAAAGGACAGTTAATATGAACAGGGCCACATGGTGAAGAGGTTGCCCAATGTACAGCAGAGTCAAGTGTCGTAAGCACCATCCGTGCTGGAATATGATCAGTAGGTGCAGGAAGGCTGAAGAAAAACCTCACAAAGGAACCAAAATGGTTTACCTGGCATACAAATTTTTAAAAATATGAAACTAAGGAAAAAAAAAAATGATCCATAATCTCAATGCTGAAACTAGTTACTTCCACATGCAACTTCATCTTAGTACCAATTCTACATTAAAATGTTTTGCTTATATAGAGAATTAGGATGTATCTATTACAGAAATGAAGTATGTTCACTAGCTCACCGTGTAAATAAATAACTCTAACTCAACTAGGCCTAAAATTCCTTTATTTGCCATCAGCCTCTATTCTCTGATGAAATTACAACTGTAAGATGGTTTACAACCATGAAATTCATAGTCTTTCAATTTCAAGAGTATAATCAGTCTATCACACAGAAATACTACATAGACATGTGCATATTTATATATCAAAAAATAAAAATACTACTAAATAACATGTATTTTAAATACCTGATTGATCGCTTGGTTTGCCCCAGCATCCTGCAATTCTGCAGGACGGTCAGCTGTGAGCAATAGAAGCGGTACGAAATCTTGACTAGCCTCGACCACCTGGACATTTTTTTCAATATTATGTGAACAGCAGAAAATTAAGAAAGTGCCATAGACAGAAATAAAATCATACAGTTTGCATCATAAACACATATGTGGTGAACATCGACTTGTAAAATTGGGATGAGAACATTTTCCAGCATGAAAAACCAGAGCAAGACTATGCAAAAGTATTCTAGAAGGCCAAGTGGTTGAATACCATAACACAAAGTTGCAGAATAGAGAGGAACAAAATTAAATAAATGAAAAAACATTTTTTAATAACTGAAAAAGCCTTGTATTTCAGTTGCAGAAAATAGATGAAACATTTAGGATTAATTTTGAGTAAACTTACAGCAGGAAGAAGGTTTGAAACTGCAGTTCCAGATGATGTTATGACTACTGCTGGTTTGTGAGATCCTCTTGCATAACCAACAGCATGAAATGCAAGTGAGCGCTCATCGAAGCATACAATACAAGTAATAAGAGGATGAGTAGAAGCAGCAACAGCAAGAGGGGATGATCTTGATCCTGGAGCTATACAAAAATACTAGAATGAAGATTAAGAATGAACCAGGCAAATGTACCACATTCAGATATGGATAGACTTATAAATACTTAATCTCACCGTCAAACCAAGTCGACAACATTCTTCAATTATAAGCGATGCCCAAACAGTATTGATATTGGCACAATCATGAGCTGAGTAACACATTTTATGGGCTTGATCCAGCTGAGTAGAAAGAGACACAAATCCTGAACAATATTCACCCAAGTTTGTTCCCTCCAACAATATTAAAATAAAAACTCAATGTAAGCATATAAAGCAGGTATCATGTCTTCTGCCAAGATATCTTTTTTACTTCCATTGCTCATAAGCATTCAAAGTATTTATGAACCTATGCTTTCCTAAAGTTAGTAACACGACAGTGTCATACCATGTTACTAGCAACAGCAATGGTAGGTGAAAGCCTGATACAAAACTGGCAGGAAGATGGAGCCTCTTTCTGCAAAAGAGGTAAATTACATTAAAACAATCAGCCTAAGAATGTTCAACTTCAATAAATAAATAAATAAAACATTAACGGAACAACATTAATTGCCTATCTGAGACACCAATAGTAAGTGCAACCCTACAGATGAAAATGAACAATTACCAGGAAAGGGAGGATACCAGTGCCATGATGTCAGCCACAACATATTTTCTTCTTGATGACAGAGCGTTCATGTATACCTACAAAACCTTGTCACTCAGAAATGGAAACCAGAAAAACCCGACAGCTAAATAAATATAAAATCCTTGACAAAATTCCAGCCCAAACTTTCAGGGATAATTTGAGTTGTACGCTTGTAACAAAGAGTTTAGATTGTCCATGTTTATCAATTTCAACATTATTTAATGGAAACTATTACATTATTGCAATGGGAAACACTATTTAGTTTATCCAAAATCTTGATCTCTATACCATGGGAATAGTTCCATCCTCCTCAAGATTGAGCTTTCTAAGAGTACATCTTATATTCATGGTGTGGTTGCTCTTTGCTGTGGGCCAAATATGACAACTGGCCTGAAAAGGCATATCATAGTCAACATCATGAGTAGGAAAAATAAGCCAACCAAAATGAAAAAGATACAGAACCACAGTTCAAAAAGAGAGACTACAACCACAGAATACCTGGTTGAAACATAACTCGTAAGAATGAATGGCGTCCTCAAATGTACAAAGGGAAGAGTCACTCCAAGCAATTGTTGCTGCTAAAATAGAAGTGCCCTCATACTCGTTTAACTCAATCTGTTAAATATAATATTCTTAATGTTATGTTCACTGTAGTTCAACCGCACAGCCATCAACTTCAACTATTCGTAATCCTAAATTTTGAAAGTGAAAATAATGATGCCCTAAATAGTCAAATCAACACGCACACAAGTTTACCTGAGGAACGAAAAAGTAATACGAGCCCGCTTGATGCTTCATGAAAGATGACTCTTGGTCGTAATTATTATCCATAAAACCGTAAGCTATTACAGAGGTTGATTCATTTGATAAATATCTGGAAGAAAAAAACATGCATATATTTTTAACATAGCACACATAACAAAATGCAAACTTTCGATGATAAAAATCGTAGTGTAGATTATATAAAAGAGAATGCAACAAAGGAGAGGGACCTAAACGAACCTCTTGATCCTAGAAGACGAAGAAGAAGAAAACGACGACGGAGTATAGTAAACTGCGGCACCAATTCCAAAAACTCCTCGGGTTTCATTCACATACAGTGATTTTAAACTCGGATTTTCGGTATCCTTGGAGATGAAAAACAGAGGATAAACAGCAGACGACTCCGGTTGACTGCAAAACCAGTTCAAGGCTTTGGCACTCGGAGGCACAGCCACCTGTGAAATTCACAATTCAGCGTACATTGTACGACTAACCAATAAAATCAAAAGAATAGAGATTTGATTACCTGAAACCTATGAAATCCACTAGGAGTAGAAGGAGGATTGAGCTTGAACTCTTCAACTACCTCATTGATCTTTTGAAGCCCATGCTCAAGAGTCAACGCCGGAGTCAGCGTCCGCGTGACGCAGGTCTCGATAACCAAGTCTCCGTCTTCGGTTTGCGATACTTGGCCGATTTCGACTACCGGGCCGTCGAATCTCACTCCTCGAACAACCTAAAAACCAAAAGAGAACAAAAAGATCATACACAAAATCCATAATACGGTGAAAAATAAAGGAGAGGGAAACGGGAAATGACATTGGAATTAGGGTTTGGAGGGAGTCGAAAATGGCGGGAGTTTGGGTTGAGGAATGGGAAAGGCGGTGGTGGCGGTAGTGAGGGCATTGCGTCTGGGAGAGAGAAAGACCTCTTGTAAGGAAGGAAAGAGAGAGAATTGGTGAGTAAGTGCATAATAGCATTGAGGAGGGAGACTGGAAAAGAAGAGAAAGGGAGTGAAGTTTGAGAGAGAGAGAGAGAGAGGATAGAGGTGAAAGAGGAAGAAGATAAGGAGACTGCCGTTTCTGTTTTTGAACTGGTAACCGTTGTAAATTCATAATCGGAGAGAGAATGGGCTTCGATTGGATGATGGCTCTTCGATGGCGTCTGATTTTTAGGGCTTGAGAATTGGGCTACATGAAGACCTAATGTCGGTGGGTAGTTGGATCTTCTTGTTGGGCCCAATCGAGGCGATAGCTTAACTCTTTTCGAAGTTTGTTAGATTTTTTTTTTTTTTTAAACGATAAGCATATTCTATCCGCATTAGTTAAAGTGTTTAAGATGAATTAAATAACTACTAGGTCAAGTGATCTGTATTATGTGCTTATCCGCATTAATACACGTGGTGGGTTAAGTTCAGCAAACCCTCTCCTCATTTGGAAATATGCCACGTCATCCAGGCGGCTGACTAGGACGAGTCCAACTACTGACGTGGCAGAAAATTTTCAGTCAAACTCTGCGAGGGCCAAACTCTCAGCACACGCCCGCCACAATTTTTCTTCACCCAAGTCCACGCCTCCAAATTACCCCTCCTTCGCCCAAAATTCACCATCACAAACTGTATTAAAAAACTCCCACCAAGGGCATTCCGGACATTCACCAGCAAGTCTTCCACCTTTAAAACTCTGCCCCAACCAATATATATATATTCACATCTCAATCAGCTCCCCTCCAACAGATTCGGTATCACACTCCAACAACATCACTGCTTTAGCACCGCTTGTCATGGCTTCTTCCAAGCTCCATGCCCTCACCGTCCTCATCATCCTCATCAGCATAGCGGTCAATGCAGCTGCAGTAGCGGTACAGGACCAATCAGAGCAATGTGGGGCCAAATCAAAAGGAGCGTGCCATGACAAAGCACAAGCACTGAAATTGAAGCTCATTGCCATAGCTTCCATTTTGGTCTTTAGCTTGATCGGCGTCTGCCTGCCACTATTTTCACGCTCAGTTCCGGCTCTCCAGCCCGACAAGGACTTGTTCTCCATCGTCAAAGCTTTAGCCTCCGGTGTCATACTCGCGACGGGGTACATGCACGTGCTGCCAGACTCGTTTGAGTGCTTGACGTCGGTGTGTTTGCCCGAAAAGCCGTGGAAAAAGTTCCCGTTCACGACGTTCGTGGCCATGCTTTCGGCCGTGCTGACTCTCATGGTGGACTCATTTTCTATGAGCCATTATAGGAAAGCTTTCGCTGCAGGTACTCGCAGTGGAGATGAGGAGAATGACAAAAATGTTACCCCTCAATTGGAACATGTTGGTCATGGTCATGGCCATGGCCACGTCCAGGACACTAAGATTGAGGGTGGACTCAATGGCAAGGACTCACAGTTGCTGAGATATCGTGTTGTGGCACAGGTATATAAGTAGTTGCGAGCATGAAAGGCTCTTAACCAGTTGAGCTATAACGTGAATTTGTGCATTGGTTTTAGTTATAGGGTTTTATATTGCATTGTGTTTAGGCCTCTAATGTAGAGTTGGGCTGTTGATGCAGGTATTGGAACTAGGCATTGTGGTGCACTCAGTGGTGATTGGGCTGTCAATGGGAGCATCAGACAATCCTTGCACAATCAGACCACTCATTGCTGCCCTCTGTTTCCATCAACTCTTTGAAGGAATGGGTCTAGGTGGATGCATACTGCAGGTGATTATTATTGTTATTAATTATTAATCTATGGAAAGTAAATTAATTAAAATTAGGACATGTTTGAAATGAATTATATGATGAATGTTGGTGCAGGCTGAATATGGATTGAAGATAAAATCAGTCATGGTGTTCTTCTTCTCAGTCACAACACCATTTGGTATAGCGCTAGGAATTGGTTTGTCAAATGTATACAGTGAGGACAGCCCAACAGCCCTAATTGTGGTAGGGCTGCTGAATGCTGCATCTGCAGGGCTGCTGAACTACATGGCTCTGGTGGATCTGCTAGCAGCTGATTTCATGGGTCCTAAATTGCAAGCCAAACCCAAGCTCCAAATGTGGTCTTACCTTGCAGTTTTTTTAGGCCTAGGAGGAATGTCAGTCATGGCCTTGTGGGCATAGCATAGACAGCAGATCCAACAATATTAATGTTCTCAGAAGCTAGATGGGATTTTGCTGCTCTGCATGTACAGCAGGGACAAGCATTTGATAAGTTTTTATTATTCCTTTTTTTTTTTTTTTTTTTCTCCTAGTTAGGAACAAAGTTTGTCACCATGGCAATTTCCTGAAATCAATTCAACAAGTTGTTATTTTGATTCACTTTTGGACTCAAAACCAATCTTTTTATTTTATTTTTTTTGCCAAGTTATAATTATTTATTGTTGTCTTGTTATGATTGGATGGTGTGAGTTTCGAACCTTTCCATAGAATACAATACAATACATGATAAATTAATTTGCATGCTCTGAATTTGATAATCAGCCCTTTTCTTTTCTGAAACCAAAAGGGTAAACTAAATTGACAAGCACTAGCACCTAAAAAAGTTAATGGAATTAAAGTAATTATTAGGGAATTAAAAGTTGAAACATAAAAAAGAGAAAGATTGAAGATTTTTGTAGAAAAACTTCCATTTCCATGGATGCAGATGAGCCATATGTATTAACACTAGTCACTACCACACTTCACAATTTAGATTGTCCCATGCGCAGTGCCCACGGGTGAGACGTCACCAACATATATATATACACATACATGTCTCATTCCAAAATCAAATTTGGAGAAGACAATAAAATAGGCCTCACAAGTGCAATCAAAAAGACACTCATTCAACTCAAGACCTTTTTTTTCTAAAGCTTTGGCTTTTTAATAAGTGGCTTTGGTTTGCTTTCTCAATATGCATCACTTTGTCCGTTTGGAATTTGCTTATGTAATGGTTGAAAATATTTTTTGATAATAAAAAAAAGTGTGTTTAACATCATTTGATAGAAAAACTTAAAAGCACTTCGAAAACATAAAAGTGTTTTCTAGAGAAGCACACGGCACTTGACTTTTTAATATAAATTTTGATGTTCTTCTAATAAAAACGTTTACGCAACGTCTAATAGATTGCGTAAAGATTTTAAGTCCTACACTCAAACGTCTAATTTAACCATGGGGTTAACTAACCCCGAAACTGATCATGTGGGATAATTAATCTATACTAATGGAGACACCAAAAGCTTTGAAGTTGACAAGTGCCTACGGCAAAGATGACGATCATAAGCTCTCACAAACACAATTAACTGCGCATTTTCCACATAATGCAAGTGCATTTTCTGTCATTAGCAAATTAGATGCCAGTGTTTGGTGGAACAAGGACAAATGCTTGTGGCTCTCGATGCTTAGAGAACCCTCTTAATCATTCCTATAATTACGAATTCTATACCTATATTCTGTAGATGATTTGCTTAGATCCACTTGTTATAATTTCCAGATATTCTTCGGTTAATTAATTAAAAGGTAAGGGACCAACTGAACAATCAATAGTCGATAATTATTACTTTGCTTAGGTTAAGTTGCACCAATGATGTGGACGTTCATGATTGGTAAGTGTTCCAAAGGGGATAGAGATGGTTCACTGTGGCACGTCTTTTGGTTGCAAATTTGGCAACAGTTTCTGCAACTTTAGGATTGATTGTACTATAGGAACCTTATTTTGGTGACAATACTCGAAATACTGTTTTCGTTCGTGTTATTCTAAACTACTCTAATTTATGAGAATTTAATTAGTAACTACTACTATCTTGTTAAAGATTTATCTTTCTTATTGACGAACGAGTTAAACTAATGACGCTTTAAAACACCTAAACAAATTAACTTGAGCATCCATATTGTAAGTGGATTATGACCTTAATTACGTTGCGTAAGCAGACAAAACAAAGGAGAAACATGCGTGGGATTTTAGTGTTATTTTACTGTAATGCGTCCAGTATTTCCCACCAATAAATAATATACGACGATACTCCATAAACAACAATGCCACAATAAGATTTGGAGAATATATAATGAATGACAGATCTAAATAAAAATGGTAATCTGGAATAAAATACAGAGGGAATATTCAAAATATAAAAAGATTAAGCAATAAGAGAAAAGGTGATGAGCTTATCCTATATGAACCAATCACTGCAAAGTGTGAAGGGCAGTGAGTGAGTGAGGTCATAAGACAGGGAATTGAAGGGGGGGAAGAAAGAAAAGTGTAGTTGCTTGAGTGGGGGGGAAAGTGGAGACAGTGCACCTAGGGTTAGTGTCGGTACCAAAAATTAAAATTAAAAGTCCATATATTAATAATAGGATTGAAAAGCCCTAAAGGGGCATGAACATAGATGTTCATGAATCAGACGGTGCCTGTGGTTGTGGAAGAAGAAGATCGAGTAAGTACTCTCTTCTCTTTCGTGATTTGGATAAAAATAAATAAAACATAGAAATTGACCAAAACGTTTTCGTTTTTCTTGTTCATGAACAATAATTGGTGGTGTACAGCATGTGGTAATAATTTTCTGCCATGTCCCTCTCAAGTCTCAATGCCACACCATTACCCATTACAAAGGCGAAAAGAAGAAGGGAACTTTTATTTTTCTTTTTAAAGAAAACGTGTTGCGTTAATAGCTTTCAACTGTATATTTCAATTGTTTCATGTCACTAAAGTTAAGATGTTCATGTCACTACAGTCAAAGTTCATGAACGTTTTTTATTACGAAAATATGATCGTACGATACTTGTAGGACTAGTATTTGTACGCCTTTTTTTGGGTCGAAATATTTGTAAGCTTTTAGGGCATATATGACATGTATAATGCCCCAAAAACATGGGTTGGACTCCCATGTTCCATGATCGGTCTATGTTAATTAGCTGTGTGCATATATGAGAGAGAGAGAGAGAGAGAGAGAGAGAGAGAGAGAGAGAGAGAGAGAGAGAGGTGGTGGGTGTGTGGTGTCTTTACTTTGCTAGGGCTGGCTGAGTTGACGGGCCAAGCAAAATGGGGAGTAGCCCTAGTGGGTTGGTCCACCGGGCACCCACGCCAGAGCCTAGCAGAAAAAATAAAAACAAAAATGGACCCACTCTGCAAAATCATACGTATGCTTCATATTGGTTGCCCTCTAAATTCCGAAATGATGCAATTTTGGTACCAAAATGGGCAGCTGTTAAATCCAGTCCCCCTCCGTACGCAACCATTTGCTCACTTTTATGGTGCCAATTTGCCAAAGCCAAATGCGGCTCTCTTGTGTCTGCATATTTTTATCCATCACCTATAAACAAATATTTAAATATAATACATGTATAGCTAAACTTTGGGAAATTGAAAACATTGTAGCCATGGATCATGTTCGTGTGTGAATCATGTCTTTTGCTTTCTCTTTATTCTTTTGTTGTTTTCTTCTAATGGGTAGGTCCCCAAATTTTCATTTCTGTTCTCTCAATAGGATTTTTGTTTTTTATTTTATTTATAATGAGCTTTTGACTGATCAAAATGTTGTGTTTGGTGATGGACATAGGAACTATATATACATAGGGCAAATTTTTTGGCATATTTTTAGGTAAATTCTTTATCTTTGTTCATTTACCTATTTGCGCCAGGACATCAAAGTCACCTCTTACCAGCATATGCAAAAAAGTACTTGTTGCCCATCTTATCTTGCCTTGCCCCTAGAGCATAAATGGTAAATATAAGCATATATCAAATCAAAGAAGAATACCCGAGATTTGAATCTTGATCAGATTTTATTTGCAAGTGCGTGTGAACTTTAGTGGTTAATGCTTTGCAATGTCCCTTATGGGTTAAATACTGATTAATGATTAGTCGTTTATATTACATTTTTTAAATAAATAAAAATTGATTTTGACTGATGCAGCACGAAAGCACAGATTTATGAATCGACAAACACTTAAACCCAAAAAGATAAACTGAAATCTATCAACGACTAGAATCCACCAAAAAATAGAGAAAATATCTAACTTTGATTAATAATATGATAAAACTAATTAATACAACACCATGAGATGGCTTAAATAAAAAAAAAACAAAAGAAATCCTAAAACCGTAAGAAACCCTAGGTTCCATAATATTCCTAAAACTTAACTAATAAGAAAATAATTAAAATCATATTAGGAAAATAATATCATGATTGATAACTTATTCTAGAAATATAAATATAATATAAATCTTTTCAAGAAATCAAGCATCCCGAAAATCCCAACGATCCGCCTTCCTTCTTTTCCTAGCGTCATAATTGATGCTCGAGCATGATTTTTCATACTTGAAACCCAAATTTCTGATTTTACAATTTTCCCCTTTTCCGAATTTACTTTGTAGGAACGAACCTATGATTTGTCCTACATCATTGTCACTACAAATATCACTTCCTACACTCTTCTCGTCTCTCGGACAAGAGGAGTGCATGAAGTCATTTTAGGATGATTCACCCATTATATATGAGAAGAGTGACGCTAGCTAGCCTATAGTTGATTAGTTTGATCAACCCATCTTTTCATGGTGGCCCCTGCACACTAACACAAGGGAGTGCTATATCCATCTTCCTTATGAAAGGTTCGAACACGAGTTTAGGTTCGTCTTTAATTAGCAGATGGTTTTCATTGGAATGTTCCTTAATCACACTCATTGATCTTATCGAGTTGGCTTTGGAATTTTGAAGCAGAACGGAAGTTTTCTGTAGTGGGGAAGCACCAAAACCATGCATTAATGTTAAATAATTGTAATTAAGGAATAGAATGGTGAACTCTGTTTTTTTAAATGCAAGTCATTAAGAAGATTGTGTCTGCAAGTTGCTGTCTAGCTCTGAGATTTGGCAACACTACTTTTTAATGTATCTAATCTTCTTCTATAGCATTCATCTTTTCTTTAAAAAATTGCAAGTAGGTCTCAAGAAGACATGCACAGCCACAAAACTAAAAACCAAAAGAATACACAAGAATAATTGGCTACAAATTAAGACTTTCATATCAGAAGACTAGATACCACTTATTACTTATTTATATATAATAATACAGATTTGATAACTTTGTTAATTGTGGCTATTAGAACACTTGTTTCATTATGCTTGAGAGAGAGAGAGAGAGAGAGAGAGAGAGAGAGAGAGAGAGAGAGAGAGGTGTCGATATCTGATACGTCATGAAAGAATAATGATGGAACATTTAAAACTTGGAAGAGGCACTGAACCTTCAAATCATATATTAATTATATCAAATATCAATAGTGGTTTATATGGTACCAGTGTTAGTTCCCTTCCTATCATCACTGCAAGTCTGCATTTCTAGATTAGCTTGACCTAAGCAGGACTGGAAAAACCAGAGAGAGAAGAAAGAATGTTAGCTGAATCTGTTTCTGTAATACTTTTCTGGATTAGTCCCATTAATATCTCTGCTTAATTATATGTAGATTTTGATGAAAGAATATCAACACATCATGGATCTTATTTTCAGCAGAGAAGCTAGTGATTCTTCATGGTGGAGCATAAAAAAAAAAAAAAGGGAAACTGGCTGAAAAGCCAAGTACTATATAGTACTATGTTGCAAAGCTCACTCAGGCATCTGCATAAGATGTGTTCTTGGCCAGTTAAAAGCTGACTTAAAAAAACTTTTATAAAGATAATGGATAGGGTTTAGGTATTTGATGCTAACAATTTAGATAATTTAGTAATTCACCTTGATGGGGCCAAGGTTTGAAGTGCTCAGTGAGTCATCAAAATTAGAAGAAGAAAAAAACACAAATTAACTTGATCATCACAACTCAGTGTTCAAATTAATAGTTTACCTTTTAAACTGACCTTCTTTGCGTCATCAGTCATAATGTCTTAGTGCTCTGCGTCTGAAACTGGCTTGGATTGGATCCTCAAAGTAAAACTCCCTTTAATTAATTTGACTTCAACTCCATTTCCCAAATTGCAATTTTTCTTTCTCTTCCAAAACATTTCTCCCCATAATTATTACACCCCCACACATGAACTTTTTCCTCTTCTTTAGCATCATATTTATGTGAAGCCAAATCATTATCCAAATCTCAAATCTGTATAAAATCATGTTCATGCACATATAGATACAAACACATACATATAAACATCCCCAACACCAACTCATATCATGGTCTCCAAATGCCACCAACAATCAGTATGATGCAATTTGGTCCATATGTTAGATGCATATCTTCCTCCACATGCTATATATTAGACACATTCCCTGTGTAATTACAATAATTGTTCTCACTGCTGATGTAAGCCCTGAAACTGTTGCTCTCTAATTTGTTGCTAAAGCTGGCCCACTTCTCCATCCATTTCCCTCTCTATAAAACCCCTCTCACTCTTCATGCTGTCATCCCCTGCCCTCTAAGCGAAACAACCTTTGCAACACAAGTTCCAACCAAACCTTTCAAGTGCAAGTTCATCAGAACCTTTTAAAGGAAAAAAAAAATATTTAAGCTATGCTTCCAGGTGAGATCATTTCAGGTCTCCACTACCTAGCACCTGAAACCCCAATTCCAGATCCTGCTCACTTTGGCATCATGCAGAACAACATGTCCTCCCTCCATTTCAATACTCTCTTTAACAATTTATCCCAAGCTCAAAACTTTCCTGCAGGCCATGAATTCACTCAGCAATCTTCAAGCCTCAGCAACAACTCCAGTACTTCTGATGACGCTGAAGAACACCAGCACCTCAGAATCATTGATGAGAGGAAGCAGAGGAGAATGATATCCAATAGAGAATCGGCTCGGCGATCGCGGATGAGGAAGCAGAAACACCTGGATGAGCTCTGGTCACAGGTGGTCAGACTGAGAAATGAGAACCAGAGTCTGATAGACAGGTTAAACTATGTGTCAGAGAGCCATGACAGGGTTGTGCAGGAGAACACTAAGCTCAAGGAAGAAGCTTCTGATCTTCGCCAAACGCTCACAAACCTTCAAATTGGCAGCCCTTATAATATTAATGCTACCACCTTCAGAGAGCTGGAACCCGAGGTGCCCTGCAACACAGCTCATCTCAGAGCTGAATCTTCAAACCAATCCATTGCTGCATCAGCTGACTTGCTCCATTGAGATAGATGACAATTACTGTTTTCTCATTATGACATAGCTACTTTATGTTCCCTTTGTTCACTATAATTGCTATTCAGTTTTTTCCTTCCCTTTACCGTATGAGATTAAAAGCAAAACAGACCGTGCAAGAACGCACTTAGCCACCAACTCATCTCAACTTGGCTCTTATACTTTATCATTTAAATTAAAATCAACACTCACAAGTACTTCTACTGTTCATAATCTCTTCTCGCCGCATACACATCCATTAATGTACTTGCAGATCATAATTACTGAAATGATATTTCTTTGTAGCCCCATCTCAAAGAATTTATCAAACAATGAATCATGCATATGACCTTTTATCTTTTTCTCATTTGACAACTGAGAACCCCACCAACCCACCTGCAAAAATTAATGAACTATGTAGGAATTGCAGTGCTTAGAAAGACCAGAACAAAACAGAAAATCTCCCATCACTGCCGTAAGAAAACCGATTTTATCACACCAATGTACTAAATTCTGGACAAGAAAACGTATAACGATCGATTTGTGGAGTACAGAGGATGAGCTTGTGGGAACAAACTCAATGAAGCGGTGTTGCAGTACAGAGAGTAACAGGGCAAACAGGAGGATGACAAAAGGTGGTGGAGGTTTTGGTGCTAGTGGTGGCTCATCATTCAAAATGCATGAGTCATGACTACTATGAGACACAAAACATTTGAAAAGGGTTTATCCACTAGCGAGCAAAATCACCCACCTCCCCTCAGAAATGTTTTGTTTTTAGCTTTACTTGTGAGGGCACCAACGCCTGTGACCTGTCTATGTTGTCTAACTTTGTTCAGCCAAAATAAGCTTCCATTTGCTTTCATGAATTTGAATCCTGCCAAGAAAGCCTACGCTTCAGGTGTTGCTTCAACAGTACCTTTAGCTTTCTGGTACTGTTTGGAGAGCACACACATGCATATGCCATTTATAATGCAGCATTATGAATTAACTTGCCCCACCATATATATATATATATATGTATGTATGTATGTATGTGTGTGTATATATGCTCACCCTCCAGCCTGAGCCAGGCACCTACCCCCTTCAGAGTATATATGTGATCGTTTTGCATGAGAATATTCAATATATTCAGTCATAAATCCTAATGGTTAAGCAGTTTATACAGAAGGTAAGGTAAAGGATATATTAGCACAAAATATAAACATGTTCAAATCTTATTTTTGATCTTTTGTGTGGGCCATTCAATCAAACAGCTGCTGTGCAGTTTTTTGACCTTCACACAGATAGATATGGAAAGATAAATGAAAGTGAGGAGAAAAAAAACTTGTGACAATGAGATAAGAAGAATGCGATAAACCAAACCAAAAATTACAAGTGCAGAGATAAGTTAAACGTGTTTTTACTTTCGTAATAATTAGAGTTGACAAATAGAGACCAGTCACCAGTGCTACTGCGACAATGAAAAAGAAACCACCTTTGAATACACATTGATGACAGACATTCATATATACAATTATTAAATAATTTTTTATTTGATCTCCCAAATCTAGATTTCGTTAGGTATAATACAGTTACCATGATGACATTTTTCTACTTGTAGCATCTCTATCTCATAAAATGGTGTTTTCATCTCTTTATTTCATATTATAAGTTCTCTAGTTTAGATATCATGTGTTTATGACAACTCTTTTTCTTAAGTAATTAAAATAGATTAATGGATGATTCTATAATTAAGAAATATGATTTATTAGCCTCCCCTTTTGGTTTTAGGTAGCTTGCATGAGGGTTTTTTTTGGGCATTGAAGCTCTAATTTTCATCCAATGTTACAACGAGATTATCATAATTGTTTAATGTTGACCCTACTTAACAAAATTTCTGACTACGCCACTGTAGGTGATATCAAAATATATACCCAACCCAAGTGGGTTTGGTCTAGTGGAAAATTGAACGGGCTAGGCCACACATGTTGGGCAAATGTGATCGGGCTCCTCAATGAGGCTCCGAGTTCGATCCTCCGTATGTGTAACGAACTTCTTGGAGAGAGCTTTTCCTTAACCCATGCCTGGCTCGAAAAGGTGACACTCCTACCACCTTTATTGTAACCAAAAAAATATTAGAGCACTTTCAAATATGATTTTGCACATATCAGTGCTACCTGGAGGGTAGAGTCATACAAAGTAATGGCGACATTTACTTTATCACATAAGGACGATTGAACTCCACTTGAATATGTTATCCAAGTTATCCTTATTTTTGCACGTCCAAACAACTCCAGTTGAATATGTTATCCGTTTACGGCAAATGTTTAACCATTTCCCGACCCAGCTGCATGAGCATGTCCTTAGTTTTTATAAAACTTTTTGGACATCTAAGTTTGGTCCCAACACACACACCCAAAGTGCACTCCACTAAAACTGCTGTGCGCCAAGTTTGACAACTGACATAACAATTTTCAACTAGTATCCTATTCCACGTTTAGTGTCCTAATAAAGAAAGCGGGTGAATCGTATCATTAAATTGAACAACAATTCCACATATTAGAAAAAAACAAGTTTCATCATAACGATGAGACTCTAAAGAACAAGAGACTCAGAATCTAGTCACAATCATGTTGGATTTTTCTAAGTCCCAACCAAAGGCTACAAAGATGTCAACCCAAATCTTTCCACCAAAACCCTAATCAGAAAAATGTTTACAACAGAAATGCAAATTAGACCATGTGAACCAATTAATTGTGCAGCAAATATGCTACTTGGCAACACCTTCAAAGAGGGCTGAAGTTTGCTTTTCCCTTCAACTTTGACGATATAAAAACTAAATAAAAGTTAACAATCACCAATGACGATTTATATGAGCCCCTCCCTTGCACATTGACTTGCAGCAGGCATCGAGTAATGGAAGCATGCATCCCATGAAGCATCAAGCGATGATGCGCAGAGAGAACGAACGAATTTCTTTAGGAGTAACATTCCCAAATTCTAAGGGTTTGAGGGCACTCTCAACTCTTTACAGTGTGTATCTGCAATTTGTTTTTAGTTGTCATGCGGAATTGAAATTTGAGAGGAAACAAAGTGGTTATTGTTGGTTTTGAAAATGCCAATTATTGATGTTTTTCTAAATTTTATTATCCAGACATTGATGTCAAAACAGCCAACATGTTTTCATACTCAGAGAAATGAAATGACCCCCAAGCTTGAACTTTTCTGGTCAGGTCATATTTGATGAACTGTAAGCTAACAAGTCTTCAAAATTGGACTTGTACACAGTTTATTGCAAGATATACAAAGGGTATTTCAGGCTAACATTCCATAAATAAACATTACAATTACGAAAACCCGATTGATAATTCTGCTACTTAAGACAACAACGCTATTATAGTGTAACTTGTGAACTTACAAGTCTCAAGTCATTCCTCCGGTTTTCGAGTTCTGTTCTTATTTCCGTATATCAAACCAGTCTCCTGAAAAACAATTCAAAATTCTAATCAACCAACAAGGAAATGAGAAATTCAATTATATGCACTTGGAATACCATAAACTCGGACGTGGATGAGTTGCAAGGAACAATACCTGAGGATCAGGAACAGGTTTCCTTTTCTCTACATAGGCATGTGGATCCGCAGAGGCCAAAGCAGCCCTTTCCTGTTGTTCTCGCTTGAGGTCCTGTGAGGGCTTAACCCAAAGGAAGTAGGCTAAGGTCCCAGCCACCACCCAGGAGGCCAGGTTGCTTCCTCCTCTTAGGCCTCCCATCGAATTCCCTACAAACGACCTCACATTTCCTAATCTTCTCCTCCAAGTGGTTGTCATTTCTTTGGAGTTTTAGCGTTTTGTATCCTATTTTGCTGATTGGGGACTTAGGGTTTTTGATTTCCCTGCTCTGCACCTCCTTGTCAATATTTGCAAATTCCAAACCGTTGCGGTTAGTTTCAGAACGAACACTGAGCCCTGGTCATTTCAGTCCTGCTTGAGGATTAAGAAATCAAATAACCACCAGGCTGCGTATTAAAACGAGAGTAAAGATGAAAGCGCAAGCAGACATTGTTTGAAGCAGGGAACTAGAGATATGTTGGGACCATTAGACATAACCTAAATATGTGAAATAAGAACTACTTCTATAAATAAAAAAATAAAAAAATTAACAACTTCGATGCATAACCTGAATATGATTTCATATAATTTGCATATCAAGTATTGCTGATACACAAACAAGCATAAAGCGTATCTTTGGAACTGCATTTTTTCAAGAGAGTGCATTGCATTGCAAGAGCTTTGCTTTCATATTTCCTAAGAAAAAAGCACAAATTGACAAAGCCCAGATTCAATTAAATTAAGATTACGTATATGGATGTGCTATCCATCTCAGATTAACATACGCTTCACTCTTCTGGAGTTGCAATTTCAATGGCCACATGGAACAAAAAGAAGAAAATTTTCAGTAAACAAACGACAGATAAATCAGACCCACACCGACACCGATCAGATGAGCTACATCATTCTCAAACACACAATTTCATATAAATCAAATCGAATTACAAATACATAAGCTATAAAGTAGGGATCAACAGTAATAAGGACGAAAAGCACGACGAAAAATTACCCGATTGCAGAGAACGGAGATGAGCAATCGATACAGAAACGAAGATGACCAACTAAGCTCACGAGCGATGCAGAGAACTGTGATGGCCGATAGACGGAGGGACAGAGCGGAGAGCTAGGAGGAGGCCGCAAATAGAACGAGGAGGGTTCGGTTGAGTGGAGCCTAGGAAATCTTTTTGATTCGGTTGCGCTAGCTTGCACGGGTTGCATAGAACAGCCCAATTGATGGCTGCCACGTATTTATTATTTATTCAAATTCGTTTTTTGTATATTCTGTCGGTTAAGTTCGTAACAGACTTATCCCTCCGCTTCTTATTTGACACCTAACCGAACACACGTCTTCGGACTTCTTTGGTGAATCAGTTTGGATTGAATTGGAGTTTAGTTCAAGTCGGTCCTTATGATTTGTAATATATAATATGTTGGATGATTGTTTAATTTAACAAGTTTAGTTTTAACACACCAAACAACGGATATAATTCTTGTCAATTTTATTTGAAATAGTCAAACTTAGTTCTAACCACCAAACCTAAATCCATGACATGACACAGCCGCGAAATTCTATAGTGAAAGTGTCATATATAGACTTTTTATGTGGCTATCATTTCATTAAACTTAAGGAAAATTATTATTTATATGAATCATATTGCTAATATAAACGTATCTACGTTCCGTATATAACACCCTCACCGTAGTTCTGACACCCTCACCGTAGAACTACTCCGACACAGGCCCAATTCCTTATTGAGGACCTGGTTAGTGGTGTCCAGTGGAAAGAGCCCACTTGAACCAGGCCTTTGAGCCCTCCATTTACAGGTCTTACAAAATGAATTTGCTCTGGACTGGTACACGCAAACAAACATAACTTTGACTTTGGTTTTTCATGTGAGCTAGCTCTGGGATGTAGCGTGAAACACATCATTGATCAACTTAAACACAAAACCTGAGTTTCCTTCATTACAGGATCAGCAAAATTTATGAAATACAGTGGCTAGCTAGTGAAGAGAAAATATATCATATTTTAGTATCATGGATTCATGGTCCAGTAGAGCTGATGTCTTGTGTGTAGATATAGTCTGTGTGAGCAACCATGGACCTTCTGATCAAACACTCTTCACTGTTTAAACCCTTGCAAGCATCATCATCATCCACATCCAGGCTTGGTTCCTCCTACAAATTAAAAAACAGAGACCACAATAAAGTTTAAAAAAAATTGAAAAACAGAGTAGTCATCAACACCATATTTCTAATTTTGTGAATCAACAAAAGATGAATTAGAGAAGGGATCAAAAGGGAACTTACAATAGGTGATGATCTTATGGGAATATTGGAAGAAGAAGCATTTGGATAAGACTCAGGTAAAATGGAGGCAGCAGGCATTGATCTGGCTTCTGCCCTTGACAATAGAAGTAGAAAACCCAAAAGGAAGATCAAATTGAGCCCATTTGCCATTGTTTTCATCTCAAGCTTTTAAGAACAGATTAAAAAAGCTCTCTGTGTCTCCTTTATAAAGAACAGATGGAGAAGAAAGAACTGGAGGCTGTAAATTGGGATTTGAGTGTTTTGACTTTTTAGAGAGATAGGGAGAGGGGGAGGCAGGCAGAGTAAATGGCAATGATATGGAGTGATGATTCTGTCTTTCGAGTTTGGAGGAGGAGAAGGGTGCCAAAATGCCATGAATGAGCATTGATAGATTTGATGTTATTATTGTGCAGCAGCAGCAGCCTGCAGAGTGCAGAAAGTCAAAACGTTGCCGTTACCCATATCAGGTCAATGCTCATCTCTCTGTCATTTTTCTTCCTAGGAAAAATCACCATTTAAGGACATCATTGAGAAGCGTTTCTTCCCAGTCTGATAATAAGTATAGTTTTTTGTTTGGGTGATATAGGAAGCTAGCTGTACTATTCCTATGCAGCTGTGTACTGGTGTAAGATGAAGTCACGTGCTCTTTTGCTGCATGTGATGGACACCTGTTGATGTTGGGGACCCATTGGTCATTTCATTTACTCTCTTATTTTTATATATAATTTGTTGGTTTCCATGAGGGTTACAAACTAAAATATCACTACATTAAAGCTTACAATTGCATTTAATATATATATATATGTATAAAAGTGATATCAGAAAGGAGAGAATCAAAATTAGAACTTAGAATGCATAGATAAATATTATTTATCATTTAAGTTACAAGCTTTTTATAAAATAATTATATTTTAACACATAACGAATTTGAATATCGGAAAGAATATCATGATTCATAACCACGTTGAAATCCATTGATTCCGGACAAGCAAATACAAAATTGTGATTTTGTTGAAGAGCCTTGTCCCCTTGGGGTTCAAATGTTATGTTAATGTAGAATGATTTAAAAGGATCTTCCACTTTTCATTACCGCATTTTTCAGAAATTACAAGGCTAACATAAGAAGATGGGAAACCCCAGGAAATATGGTGGATAAATTGGCATTAAAACGACATTAGTCAGAGAGCTTTTGCGGGAAACATGAAGCCCCTTCTATTCTATTCTATGTTATCAATAAAATATAAATCACCATTTTAAAAAGATCGTGCGTCACCTTGTTGCTTGTTATTAGACAGATTATGCAATCGAGGCCCGTTGACTGTATACTCATGCATGGCTTTGATCTAAGAAAATTAGAAACTCTCTTTGGTTCTATTCCCCATAATATTAATGAAGTGATCCTTTTGTTTATGTAAACACAAAAATAAATATATATTATGCGGTTGTGAATTAGATCAGTTGATCATGATAGTGAGCCCGTCAATTTACTCCCGAGTTTCTATACCCTACTGGTAAATGAGATTAATTTACAGTAGACACCTAGTTCACATGACAGGGCCTCAAATGGGCTGGGTTTACCAGTGACTTTCTTATTGGGCCCTCCTAAGCTATGGCCCAGTTACATGTGACTTCTTCCTCACCAAAAACAAAAAAGTTGAACAAAAAAAGAAACTGTACAGTTAGTTGCCTTTGAGATAGCGCCAAAATAAGTTCCAAGATTTTTTTCTCTTTTTCCCGTTAGAACTCTCTCCTCTTATCCTCCTAAACTTCATCAAAACTATCTTCAAAGTTATCTCCAAACTTCAAATGATATTTGCAGGACCAAACTCCTGCATTCAAATCAGGTTCAACTGGTGAATCAAAGTTTTCAACCATGGCATTTTCTCCAACTCCCATCTCTTCTTTCTCCTTCACCAACCCAACACTGCCCAAAAGGATTTCTTCAGTACCTTCTGCAGTAAACTCAAAAGGTGTAGCCAAAGATCTCATCTTTAACCACGACGGTTCTGCCACAAAGAAGCTTCTGGTACCCTTTTAAGCAACTGGTTTTTTGTTTGCTTGGCATAATATGAATTGGGTTGATAGTTGATTTGGTGGTGGTGCAGGCAGGCGTGGACATGGTGGCAGAGCTGGTTGGGGTTACGTTGGGCCCAAAGGGAAGGAATGTGGTGCTGCAGAATAAGTATGGACCTCCCAAGATTGTCAATGACGGTGAAACTGTCCTCAAACAGGTCTTGATTAATTTGTCCAATTTAACCTTATTGGGGTTTTTGATATTTGGGTTACTTTTCTTAACTGGTTCTGTTTTTCATCCTTTGTTAAGATTGAGTTGGAGGACCCTGTGGAGAATGTTGGAGTGAAATTGGTGAGGCAAGCTGGTGCAAAAACAAATGATCTGGCTGGAGATGGTTCCACTACAGCTGTAATTCTTGCTCATGGCTTAATCACTGAAGGTGTGAAGGTATGAATGTCATGTCATTTATAGCTTGTCTGTTGACTAGAAGAAGGAAAGTACTTCTTCATGTGCTAAGTTGTATCTTTATACTTATTTAGTATGGCCACGGAGGCTTATCGTGTAGTTTGTGAGGTGGCTTATGTTCTTATCGACCGATTTTATTTTCTAATAGTGGTACTAGTTTGTGTGGGAATTAAACATATCATCTGCTATAATGCGAGCAAGCATTCAGTTAAGCTTTGGCAACATTTTTGTATTGTACATAAACTTTCTTCTAGGTTACTGCAGCTGGCTTGAACCCCATTCAAATTGCTCGTGGCATTGAGAAAACTGCGGCCGCGCTCGTTTCTGAACTCAAATTGATGTCCAGAGAGGTAACCAAAGTTTTTTTTTTTTTTTTTTTCCTTCTAGTTTGAAAGATTTAAAACTCTGGAGATATTATTCAAAACCATGACTAAAGTAATTACATTAGGCTGTAAAGAGCATTTTACACAATATTTTGTAATTAATTCAGCTTGCAGCCTATGACATTTTTTACTATGCAGATTGAGGATCATGAGCTTGCACATGTTGCTGCAGTTAGTGCAGGCAATGATTTTGCAGTGGGGAATATGATTTATGATGCTCTTCTTCAAGTAGGAAAGAAGGGTGTGGTTACTATTGAACAAGGGAAATGTACAGAGAACAATCTACAAATTGTGGAAGGAATGCAGTTTGATCGTGGATACTTATCCCCTTACTTTGTCACTGATAGAAGAAGAAGGATAGTGGAGTTTCAAAACTGTAAGGTAAGAACTATGAATTACATACAGGCTGACCTATTCTCCTATGAAGTAATTAGAGGTCATGAAATTCGTTGGTTTCAGTTACTTTTGGTCGACAAGAAAATTACAAACCCGAAGGAGATGTTTAAATTATTGGACAATGCAGTGCAAGAAAAGTATCCAATGGTGATAGTTGCAGAGGGCATTGAGCAGGAAGCTCTAGCTCCAGTAATTAGAAACAAACTCAGAGGTGTGCTGAAAGCAGCTGCTATTAAAGCTCCTGCCTTTGGTGAGCGCAAAAGCCACTACTTAGATGACATTGCCATCTTGACTGGAGGTAGTAGGCTAAACACCAAAGTTTAGATATCTAATTAACTCCATTACCCTTCTTCACAATCTTCATTTTGGCTTTGCTTGTATTTTGCAGGAACCGTAGTAAGAGATGAGATGGGGATTATCCTAGAACATGCTAACAAGGAGGTTTTGGGTACTGCTACTAAAGTTGTGATAACTAAGGATTCTACATTGATAGTTACCGATGGTAGCACTCGCGAAGCTGTTGAAAAGAGGGTTTCTCAGATACGAAAGCTTGTTGAGGTACATTCAACATCTCTTGGTACTCTTCTTTGGTGCTCAAGTGTAGAATGAACATATTGGTAGTATTCTCTGATAAATACAACACTTCTAATTTTTGTTTTTCAGAACACTGAAGAAGAATTTCAAAAGAAGATATTAAATGAAAGAATAGCAAGATTATCGGGGGGAATTGCTATTCTGCAGGTAATGGAAAATTTAATGCACTCAGCATCTTTATAATCTGAATGTCTGAAGACTGGCTTTCTTTCAAGATGATGTGTTTGTTTTAATAATTGAATCGTAGGTAGGAGCACAAACACAAGTTGAGTTAAAAGATAAACAACTTAGAATCGAAGATGCTTTGAATGCGACCAAGGTAGGTAGCTTCTTGCTTGCTGTTACTATTTTGACAAGAAGTTGAATGCCAATATCAAATGGTTGATTTCTAACCAGGTTCATAATATAGGCAGCAATTGAGGAAGGTGTTGTAGTTGGTGGTGGCTGCAGTCTTTTAAGGCTCTCCAAAAAGGTGGATGGTATTAAAGAACTTTTGGATAATGAAGAACAGAAGGTACTCTTATATCAGATATTTCAATAAAATATCTCAATGTACTTATGCATGTTTTCATACTGTTCTATTTGTCTCCACTAAGCTTTCATAACCATTGTGATCTTATATCTACTGTGTGCAGATCGGAGCAGAAATCTTCAAGAGAGCTTTAAGCTATCCTGTAAAACTGATAGCAAAAAATGCAGGTGTAAATGGAAATGTTGTGGTAGAGAAGGTCTCTGCATGTTAAATGCATTATCTTCTTAAAACGTAATTTTAGACTTAATGCACTCCACGCTTTATGACCAGACCAGATATATTTGATCAAACAAACTCCTCTGTTGAGACTTGTTAAATTTTGCAGATTCTATCTAACGATAATATTGGGTATGGATATAATGCTGCGAAAGACTGTTACGAGGACCTAATGAAAGCTGGGATCATGGATCCATCAAAGGTATTGTAATATTTAATGTCTTTTGAAGAAAACTTCATGACATAAATAACCTGGGATCATGCATGTTAAAATATGCTATGTAATATAGTCTGGAGTGAAAATGTAAAGAAAAAGTCACAGTTCCCTATCAAAAATTGGACAGGTTGTTAGATGTTGTTTGGAGCATGCTGCATCAGTCGCCAAAACTTTTCTGACATCCGACGCTGTTGTAGTCGACATTAAGGAAACACAACCCTTTCCAAGAAGAATGCCACCAAAACTACCCAATATCCCAAGAAGAATGCCACCAGAACTGCCCAATATTCCAAGAAGAATGCCACCAGACCTGCCCAATATCCCAAGAAGAAGGCCAACACCAATGTCCATATCCATGCCAAACTCAGGTAGCTCCTGCCTTCCAAACAAAGGGTTTTGTTTCTCTGATTTTCCTGTCTCACTTTGATATATTGGGGCTGTTGAAGTGATAATGAATTCAAACATCTGATCATTCAGGTGCTGGATCATTTGGCCTTTAGATGGCAGATGATGGCTGTACTGATGCAGCCCACAAAACCCTGATTTCATCTATCTGAGCAAAGTTTAAGGGGTCATGAAAGAGCCATGAAACAAGCTAGCTGTTCATAATTCAGCTCCTTC
The DNA here is from genome assembly GCF_000346465.2 of Prunus persica. Lineage (NCBI taxonomy): Eukaryota > Viridiplantae > Streptophyta > Magnoliopsida > Rosales > Rosaceae > Prunus > Prunus persica. The sequence continues at coordinate 29,422,619 of NC_034009.1, forward strand.
ACATCAAGTGGATGGCTTCAAAATTACATCCATGAGAAGTTTGCATTGGGGCAAGAATGCTACTACTCTGAAAGGCAATGCAGCAAGATAAGGTGGTTTGCCTATTTTGTAAATTTACAAGAAACAAATGACTAGCTGTTAATAGGAAATGTGTTTTTTTTAAACATTGTATGTAAGTAAGACCAGAGGCGTCCTACGATGTTCATACAAGGTCCAGAACTAGACTGGTTGCGGTACAAGATTGACATGTAATAGGAATTTCATTCTTTGTCCACGATCAAATTTATCAAAATCTTCAGTGATTTTAAGGTTGCACAACTTGAGCTTATAAGAGTGAGATTTCATGGGACAGACTGAGCATACGGATGATAAATGAGTGAAGCATTGCATCCAAACCGTTGTGGATAAAATCATTAAATTCTCAACACAGTAAATAGTGCCTTCTTTGACTAAATAAGTTTTAAAAAAATAGCCCAAATAAAAGAAAAAGAGTTAAATGCCAAGATAGTGCCAAATCACATCAAATTTTTTTTTAATACAAGTGATAATTTAAATTACTTTAAACTAGTTTAATCTACGAGAAAAGAAATTAGAATTTGAATGCAAGAAGCGAACTCACTGTCTGAACGGTTAGACTACATGCCATCAAATGTTTGATACATGTTCCAATGAGATGGAGATGAGATCAGACTGAAAATAGCTTTGAATGCTTCAAGAAAAGGCAGGTGCTATATACTTTCGTCAACATTTTATAAAATTAAATTTTTATCAACATTATTTTTTCCTTCCATTTTTTAATTTTTCTTTTATACAAGTGTAAGCCCAGTTGAAAACCCAAAAAGACCAAAGCCCAGAGAAATAGAACAGCAGCAACCCATCCCTGTAACTGTAAGGCGAGGAAGACACGTGCAACTGCAACAAGCATCACAATACACACCATCCCAAAAAGTGGAAGAGCCTCTTCCCAACTGCCGAAACATTTCTTTGTAATCTTGTTGCCTTTCGTTCGTCGTTGATCCTTCGTTCTGCCCTCACCTTCTCAGCCTTGTATAAATGTAGGTAGAGCGAGCGACACCTGAGTTTCTTCTACACAGTTCTTTTATAAGTAAGAAGTAGGAAAATGATGTTCTTGATGGGTTTGAGCATCCAGAGCCTGTTGGATTTGGCGGTGGCAGGGATTTCTCTGATGATCGTTTTGGGAATTTTTGCGTTTATTACTTCTATTCTTTGCTCTGCTGCTTTCTTGCAAACCGCCAAGGACGTATCTTGATCCTTCACTCAAGGTAAAATTTCCAATTCAGATTTCGTCAGCTACATCAATCTTGTTCTGGGTCCTTCAATTATGCTGTTAACTTCATCAAGATGAAATCTTTGGCTTGTTTGTCTTCCAATTGGCAAATTTGACGCATTTTTCCTTTCAAAACTGTAGCTCCTACTATGAAGTATTTTTGTTGGATTCAATAAAATTCTCCTCTCTTTTTTTTTTTTGGGTCAGATCATTCTCTCCTCTTTTGTCTGGTTGAATTTCCCCTTGTGTATTTGTGTATATTATACCCTGAGGCAGCTGACACAAGTTACATGATTTCATAGTTTTCTGCAACAACAACAACTAATGATTTTCACATATTCCGCAATCTCAGAAACTCCATCAGTAGAATCATGAGCCAAATTGCCTGTTTACAAAAATTCAAAAACTACACAAGGCTGTCTTCTTCAGGAGGAAGAAGATATACAACAGTCCAGAAAAAAAGCACAGAATTTCTGTAATGGCCTGTGCTTTGCTGCTTATCTTTACCATTAATATTTACCAAACAAAAGAAATCTTACAATTAACCTATCAAATGAATATTTATCAACCAAAACAAACAGTGAATATTTATGTCTTCCTTTTGGGTTTTCTGGAGTACACCATGCCCCGGATCCCATCCGGATCCGCCACAAAGCCCAAGGGCCTGTAAAACCCGAGAACCCGGGGCTCCGAATACAAAGCAATATTACAAATCCCTTTCGCCACCAGCTCCTCCACCAACCTCTCCATCACCGCCTTCCCCAGCCCCAGCCCCTGAAACGAGGGGTCCACCACCACGTCCCATATGATCGCGTTGAAGACGCCGTCCCCTGTCGCCCTAGCGAACGCCACAGGCCTCTTCGTTTTCCTGTACTCCATCCACAGCAGCGCGTCAGTGTGCTCCAGCGCCGTTCGGATCTTATCCGGGTCCCGCTTCGGAAACCCGACCGCTACGAAGACCTTGTTGAGGTGGTCCAGGTTGAGCTCCGCGATCGTGCGGTGGAGGAGGAAGCCTCGGGAGTCCAGGTCTTGGTCGGAGATTGAGTAGTTGTTGGTGGTTGTTGAAGTGCGCCGCGAAACGGGGACGTTTAAAGGGGGAGTGGAGGTGGTGGTGCTTCTGAGGCGGAGACAAGAGAGGGGAGCGGAGATTGTGCCACGTAGGAGCATGTTTTAGAAGATATGAGATGATAAGCTGATAGCAGTTGTGTCCCATGAGTGACGCCACCATTGGGTTTTTGTATGGATGCGTTGTACGGTGTTTGAGTGTTGGAATTGTGGTTGTGCGTCGCCGTTTCAAGATACGTAATAGTGGAGGCATGAAGGGCGCTTAAACGGTGTCGGTTTGTCAAGTTCAATGACCCAAAAAGAAGAAAAAGGAAAACGTATCAATAATATCTGCAAAATGCTCCATAAGAATTTTATGTTAAGAATTTCTAATCTTAGTCATTAGATTCAAGATACGGAATAGTGGAGGCATACAGTGCTCTTAAACGGTGTCGTGGTGTTGTTTTGTCAAGTTCAATGACCGTTCTATAAGAATTTCTAATCTCATCCATTGAATTGCTTGTATAATGCATATTTATTTATGTATGGTTGAGTTTAGAATTTTTTAACTACTTCTAAACTTAAAAGCATTAGTGGATCTAGTTTCGTTTTTTTGTTTTTTTGTTTTTTTGTTTTTTTGTTTTTTTGTTTTTTTTAAGAGAATCTCCCATATTTATTTATGTATGGTTGATTTTAGAATTCTTTAATTACTTCTAAACTTAAAATCATTAGTGGAGAAGTTACCGCCGTAATATCAAGTTTTTTATTTTATTTTTTATTTATAGAGAATCTCGATGGTATGGTACGAGAGAGAAGAAGCAATATCTAATTTATATTGGTGCAATGAATGTAAAAATACTAATGAGAAAAACATGTGTCCTCATTAATTCAACATTTCACACTGATGGCAGCTTTGGAACCACATAAGACAGAGCAAATAGGAAGGAACTTTTGTTTTGCAACCTGGAAACTTTGACAGATGCAAAAGCGCGTGCAATGCAACCCCTGCCAAATATGCATATCATGGATTCTTAATGAACTCAACATTCACTTCACAGTGGTGGAAGCTTTGGAACCACAGAGCAGGATATGGAATTTTGCTTTCTTTTGTGTTTCCGAAAATATTTGGCAGAAACAAACAAACAACATGTATAGTACACCATTTTAATTAGAGATGATAAAAAAGAAAGAAGAGAAGAACATGATTAATTGGATATGTTTCCTCTCTCTAACCATCTGGTTGATTTTGCTTACCTTGGGCTGCTGCTGCTGCTGGGCTTGCTGCAGTTCAAAGTTCAAACATGACTGCCAGCACTATCAGCCTTGTGTAGAAACTCCTCCTCTTTCTCTTCTTTGATCCCTAATCTCTCATCTCTTTTCTTCAACTTTCTGTAACCTACTTTCTTGCCTGAGGAACACTTGAAATAATTACCATGCTGATCTTGCTTAGCTGCTTGCCTGAGCCTACCCTCTCCTTCACCAACTTCACATGGAAGTACTAATTCATGATGACTACTTATTGGGCCAGAGGAGGCATCCGAAGCCATGGAGTCATCACTCTCATCATCATCAAAATATTCAAGAATTGCTTTCTTGTCACTGTTTTTCTCACCCCCTTCTTTGGGATCACTAATTTGATAAACATCATTGGTTTGAGTGTGGATTGGGGAGCCAATATACATTGTCCACCCAGACTCACTGCCACTCCATTTCTCTGGTTCATCTCCTACAACTTGGGAAGACTCCATTAAGACACACAAAGTAAGCTAGCTAGAGAACAAAATTAAGTATTAAGTTAGAACCTACCTGCAATGTGTGTGTATATAACATGATGATCACTGTATGTGCAATTCTCAACATTATCAGGAAACGCATTTATATCTGTCTCTTTATTATTTCCCTTCAACAAAAGAGGCAGTTTTTCACACAAAAGGACAATCAAACCCATCTCAACAGTAGCATTTGAAGAAGCCTCCTCACTTCACCCTCATTATTGAATTGCCAGGATGCATGTATTCCACCTGGCAAACCTATCCCCATATTTTTCACTGTTTCAAACTGATTAAATCACTACAAGACAAGCTTCTGGGGGTAACGAGAGATATCTCTTGGGTTAAAAAGAGATTCTATCTTTGGAGCTAGGTTAAACAGTGAAGCACACAAGTAGGAAATAATTGGGCACCCAGCTAACTTGCCAATGCTCTTTCACCTGAAATAGACAACCTTTACTTCTCTCTGTGTACCTTATAAATAATGACCAGCTTTTTCTTGGGGAACAGATGGGCTCTTATTAATTGGATATTGGATATTAATTTTCTCTTGGTTCTAATGGGAGGTGAGTATTTTCTCTTTGAGAGTCGAAAAAGTACCTTTTAATTAAATTTTCTTTGAATTCTCTGTTCCATCATCAAGAAAGAGCAGCTTTTTCCTGTGAAAGTTACAGAGCATGTTACCAATTTAAAGTCTTGGCATTTGGCATTGGATTGGAATGGATGAGGAGAGGGGAACAGGTCATTTAATTTCATCCCTAACAACCAAGCTTACTTTTTTCTTTGTCTCTTCCAGTAACTTGATACTGGGTACAGTTTTTACATCTAACACAAGCAATAATACTAGTATATATACAGTCGTTTATTCACCAAAAAGAAAATAATGGTGTAAAAAAAGTGTTATTGCAGCTATTTTTTTATGTCTGCTATGCTATATTTGACAACATTGTAGTGGAAAGAGACCTTTTTCCAGTTTCATTAGATCAAAAGAGAATCACTTGCAGGGACATTTCAAATCAATTTAGCTGAAACAGCTGCCCTCACTTCTGTCACATTGTTTGGACAATTACACAATTCTCATGATGATCATTTGGCTATGGCCGGCCGGAGGAAGGAAGAAAAAGGAGAGGGGAAAGGATTGATTTTTTTCTTCTTTGGCCCCCTGTGTTTTCAGTATAGTGAAGGGTAAAGATGGGTTTTCAATTTTACAAAAAAACAAAAGTTGGGCACAAAGGTAATTTTGATTTCTTTTATTATGTGACTTTACTTTCTCTAAATAGAAGCATCCCAACATATGTCAATTTTGTCTATCCACTAATTGTGAACCAATGATTCAAATCTTCTGTAATAATTGACTGTTATGAAATGAATTGATAGTCTCATATATTATCCTCCTTCTTTTAGTACAAGCGATAATCTAAACTAGAGATGAGGAAGATTTCTCACATACACACACAAATAATGTCATGGGGGTTCGAATATGAGACCTCTGATGATGTAGAACAAATGATTGAGGCGACATCGCACACGCAAAGGCAAAATTGGTAATATACAAGTTTGGGCCTCAAGCTCCTATTGATTGCCTTATTACGTTGTTATTGATATGCAAGTCAAGACTCTTTTTCACTAGACTATACCTCATTGACAATATATTCTCCTCCTAAACCTGAACCAGTTTATAAGATATTTTATTGTATTTTATCCAAGTGCATAAGATTAGTATCATGAAATGAGAAATGCTTCTAATAGGTGAAGCAGGTGCAGCGTGTGGCTTGCTTCAGAAGAGGATATAATGATTACCAATCTTGTAATTAATAACCAAAAAAGTCGCAATCCTTGCCAAACCGCATTAAAGAGATTCTTAATGCCAAATTCATCAAGGAGCTTTTATTTCAGCTCATTTTTGTTTCATCCAAACCACAATAAATCCTTGGCTTTCACAATCACAAATTCCCCCAAGTGTTACAAACCCTAAAAAATGGGTAGGCCCGTTTAGCCCATTGCCACGTGGCGCACAAGAAAGTGATCTCCAGCTCCACACAATCAGCATCTCTTGGTGGCATGCCGCATCCATATTCAAGTCCACAGTGCTCCTAAACTCAAAGGGGCAATTTCGCCGAACATGAAAGTTAAAGTGGCAAGCAAGTCAGAGAATCAAAGAAAACTAAGGGCGATTATCGTAAGGCCACTAGCCAATTAAATATTCTTAAATTGACAACAAAAATAATTATATTCTTAAATGGTCTGGGACTGATCCCACTCCCAAGTCCTAAAGAGAACTCTGCTGCCTCAAAAGTTACAGCCCTTTTAGAACAACAAAGAGAGACCTGGATGCCTCTGCTTCTCCATCTGATCCAAAGCTAGCGACTTTTCTGTTTCCTGGGAAAATTTTGGATCGCGGGAAGTAAAATCCGAGATGGGTTTGACTGAATACTTGAGGTCAATCGATTGGGAGCAAGAAGCGTACCCAGCATATGAAGATTTCACAATTCTTCTTTTGTTTATCCTCTACTTCCCAACTGTCCGATTTTTTCTGGATAAATTCGTCTTTGAGGTACTCACTCTGCTGTACATCCACACAAATTTGATTGGAGTAGCTAAAGTTTCCATCTTTTGTAGTTCACTGATGTGCTAACTTTGTTTATATTAGATCGTCAATGATGTATATGACCGGAATGCACTTGTATTTTGATGGGTTGTGTTTGGTTTTGGCTTGTTTGATAAGCATACTTTAGTTATTGGATATCAAATTGTTCAACATGATATGTTTCGATCTTTATTTTTTAAGAGATTTGACCGGTTGATGGCTCATGGTTTGATGCTGCAACTAAAATCAGCTTGGCTATTTGAGAGTCAATGTTTGTTTGCCCTGTCTTTGAGTTTCCTTTAGATCTTCTTTCTGCTTCTTGTTGTATATTCTCAATCAACTAAAAGGAGATAAAGAGAACAACTTGTTTTATATGGAAAGTTGATAGGGTTCTAGCACCTTTAGAGAATGAGAGCTGTTTGTTAATGAAGACGTTAAAGGTTGAAGAATGGTTGTTTAAATTAGTCCAGGGTAGCTTTCATTTGCATTTCTTTTCATTTACACCTTTATTTAATTTCTTCATTTTTTATCTACCACTACTTTGTTATGTATTATAATCAAGAAATGTGAATGTGATTGCATTTATTTCTCATAATATCTTTATTAGCTCTGTATAAATTGAAATTACATATTGCAGAGATTGGGGAGACGGTTAATTTTTGGAAAGGGGCATGAGAAGCTGGATTTACAATCTGAAGAACAAAGGAAGAAGATTAGAAAATTCAAGGAGTCAGCATGGAAGTTCACATATTTTCTTTCAGCAGAGCTTCTAGTCCTTTCTGTAACTTATGATGAGCCTTGGTTTACTAATACAAAATACTTTTGGGTAGGGCCAGGAGACCAGGTCTGGCCTGACCAGAAAATGAAGTAAGAATTCTTAAAATTAGAATATATGTTACATATGTGTTTGTTTAGTTAAGGCATTCATATATGATGAGATTGACACTATTGTACTGAATCATAGTTTGACTAATATCAAGAGCTGAGCTTTATTAAAGTCTATAAAATGACTTCTTATGAATTTCAGGTTGAGATTGAAGGGAGTGTATATGTATGCTGCTGGATTTTACACATACTCCATATTTGCTTTGATTTTCTGGGAAACAAGGCGTACAGATTTTGGGGTGTCCATGGGCCATCATGTAGCAACAGTCATTCTCATTCTGCTGTCTTACATTTTCAGGTATGTTCTCATGGAGTGAGTTTGTAGCCTTCTCATGTTCTTTTAGTCACAAAACCAAGGAAGCAAGAATACTACAACCTACCAAAGGTATGAAGGAGGGCTTAATTGAAGTCATAACTTATTAGTGTGTCATCCCCCTACCATACCAGCACCATGGATATTAGGGTTAAAACATCAACGGAAATGGAAATGATACAATGTTTTACACAATACATTTCATTTAATAATTTTCCTATTATTATCTGTTTCTTGCAGGTTTGCCCGCGTAGGTTCAATTGTTTTAGCTCTTCATGATGCTAGTGATGTGTTTCTGGAGGTCGGGAAGATGTCCAAATACAGTGGTGCTGAAAGGACTGCCAGCTTTTCATTTATTCTTTTTGTATTGTCTTGGATCATACTGCGTCTCATTTATTATCCATTCTGGATCCTTCGGAGTACAAGGTTCGTCTAATTTGATACCTAAATTATACTAAACTTGTTTGATTTTCTGTAGCTACTTCATGTTTGTCTTCACCAGCATCTTTCAGTTCTTGTTGGAAAACAGACTTCGTAATGCTACAAGATGTTTTTTCCTAATTTATGTTCAGTAAATAGTAATGTCAAACTCCAGATAATGTTTGCTTTAGAAGCAGTAGTTTTGTGTTCTTAATGTGTAGGAAGAAAGGTTTTAAGGATGACAATGTCATGTCGTGCAATTTTAGATCCCTTAGTTAGAGACAAGTATATATTGCAACAAATCGCTTCATATAAAATGTAAGAGAACATGTTTGTATAAATTGAAAAGCAAACTTTTGCATTTATGCATTTATGCTTTAAACTCAATTATTCATCTGTCTATTTTGTAATGCTTCCTTCTCTTTCTGGCAGCTACGAAGTTATCCTGGCATTGGACAAGAACAAGCATTCTATAGAAGGACCAATATATTACTATGTGTTCAATACTCTTCTATACTGCTTACTTGTTTTTCACATTTTCTGGTGGGTGTTGATTTATCGGATGCTTGTTAAACAAATCCAAGCAAGAGGGCAGCTTAGTGATGATGTGCGATCAGGTGAGTGAAAAATCATGTTTGGTAGATGGTTTTCAAGGGTATGCATGCACATAATTGGATAAATTTTGAAACAACAATTAATTCCTCTGGAAGAAAATGTTTGAGGGATTTGGAAAATAACCATATTGGTATCAACAGTCATAAAATGGATAGATGATAATGAAACATGAATGATTACTACTCATTTGTGGTAACATATGCACAAACTTCCTTGATTGCACCCTCCGAAGGGGCACTACAGTGAGCTAATACTTTTACTGCTATTCTATTTTTGTGACTCGGGCAGCGAAAGAGTTGGTTAGGCTACTAATACAACAGTACCATGATGACTTGACTTATTTATTGGTTTAGCATTTGTGAATGATACAGTGTAAAGTTAGTCAGATGGTTTTGGGAGTAAGCGAATGCATCGTATATAAAACAGTTTGTTATAATATTAATAGGCTTCATTGAGAAGAACATGGTGCCTTCAGTACAGTAGTTGTCAGTGATTTTATTTTATGACCTGGTGTCTTCTATTGTTCATCGTAATTTGTTGCCTGATGTTTGTTTCCTTTGCCTATCATTTCTTCCCTGTGTAGATTCTGAAGGTGAAGACGACCATGAAGATTGACCAGGAAATACAATTTACAGACACAATGTCACCCTCAGGCAAAGGTGCTCCACAATATTAGGGAAGCCATTGGGATTCCCCGAGAAAGAACCCACATTTTCACATTATTCATGTAGAATTAATTTGAGGCTGTTTCAAAATTTTAGTAGGATATGTCACACACAAAAAGAAATGGGACACCTAAAGTGATGTCCTCAGATGCTATGTATGTTTTTTTTACTTTGCTAGTTAGACTGAGGAATGCTGTTTCATGTGATTTGCCCTGCAGATGAGGAACATCTTACGTTTACACATTTGATGTACTCTTTCGATGGTGAAAAAGATTTTGGTCAAAGAAGTGCATCATGACAGAAAAAATTGTATGTTAACTGAGATTAGATATGGAAGCTGTGCAGGTTGAAGGAATAGAATGGCAAAGGGAAAGAAGTTTAACTATTGACTGAGCTTTTAGCCCTTTTGCTGCCTTAAATTTGAGTCTGGTGACATGATTAATGTATTGCAAGGAATTTGATATGTGATTGGAATTGCTTTTAACTGTACAGCTTTTCAAGTCAGCTGTAAGGTCTTGTGAATGCAATGGATCATTTATTTTCTGAAGTGTCCGTATTTGAACATGATTTTTCTTTTCTTTTTCCTTTTCCAGACTTCCCACAGAGATTGGCCAAAGAAAATTATATACATGCAGTACCTAATTGTAGATTTTGTTCTTGTCATTTTCTTTTTCTTTTGAGGCAGATTCTTTTTCATTTAAAGAGAAATAAATGTGAGTTAAAAAGAGAAAACAAATGAAGCTGCTGTTGATACTCACAAGATATTTTGTGACATTTTCTACTTGCATTTTTCACGTTGACACTATTATACGACACCGTTTTCGGATGTCAAGTTTAATGGCAGAAAATCCGACCAGAATTTGAAGTTGTTAACTCGGTAGACTTTGGAAAAACCCAAAGGAGAGAGAAAATTTTTAAAACAAGCAAAAATGGACAAAATTGCCCTTATTTATTTTTTGATTTCCTAAGAAATCCTTTACATTTGCATGTCTTTGGTTTGAAAGTTAAGAGGTTATTCTGTCTTTTTTCAAAAAGCTTTGGCTGTTTCCAAAAGTGAAAGTTTTTTTATGGGTAAAACCTAAATTTACTTTATTATTACGCCGCACCTTCTTCAACTAGATAGACAAGCGGACTTGAAATTCAAACCTAAAAATTTACAGGCCATGGAAGATGTACTGACGGAGATTCCGCCACCTTCGAGGTTCTTCCAGGAAGATCTCAACAACTTCACACCTCCATCACCACCCCTTCCCTCGCCTTTCCTCTTGCTCTCTCAAAACCCTAACGACGCTGCAGAGTCGCCTCTTCGCCCTTCTCTCCTCATCGTCGCCCTTTCCTCCCCATCTCTCCATCTCTTCCACAACGTCTCCTCCAAAACCCTAATCGGAACCCTAGTCCTCCCCGAGATCCCCTTCTCCGGAAACTCCATCAACCCCTCTCTCAAAGACAAGTCTTGCAACATCTACTCTCTCGATCGCCACCAAAACCCTAAAAACCCAACCCTCCTCGTCTCCTTCCAGTGCCCAATTGCCGCCGAGAGATGCCACGCCTTGGCCAAGTTGCTCATTTCTCAGCAGATTGTTCCTCATAGGGTTCTGATTCTGGACTCGATTCAGAGCCGGAACTTCAGAGGCAAACTTTCGAGGGATGAGGCTGTGGCGTTCAAGCTGGAGACGACCTCGGAAAGAAAGGCCCCATCTTTGAGCTTGGAGTACTTTCCGTCGGCCAGCGTCGTTGATGGGTTGGGCGCGGCTCTCTTGGCTGCGTGTGAAATCAACAACATCAAGGCAACGCTTTGTGTGACATGGCCTCAATTTGGTGCTTCAGTGCTGTCCCTGATCAGATCCCTCATCTTTCCTGCGTTGGATTTGGATTTGAGCATCAGCACTGGGGTTGATGATTATGTGATTTTAGGACAAGATAAGGATCACCATCAACCTTTTGATTCTGATTTGTATACTTGATGTTAAAAACTTGTTTTGGGTTCAATTTCAAGTTCTTGATCGTTTGAATGTTTGAAAAATGTCTCTACTTTCTTTGTAATAATAGTGAATCTTGTGGTTATTGGTGCAATCTGTAATGCTAAATCAAACTCAAATCAAAGCCTGTATTTAGTTATGGATGATGAGTTCAGGGAATTTCATTGGAACCCAAATTGCAAACCAGTTCTCCAAATCTTGTCAATGAGAGCTTTCAAAGCATCCTTGCCCTGTTCATTAGCAAATCTTTGCCTGCATATGCTTCAATCAAAGAAGCTGAATTGTGCTTGTTTAACACAAGGGTTAATTCATGACATATTGATATTTGAGTGCAAGCATGTGGCCTGGAGACAAATCTGAAAATGACATGTCGGTTTAGATATGAAGTGAGGAAGATTGCATCTGCATTCTTGTCTGTAAAGAAACAGTGACAAGGATGGCGTGCAACTTGACCGCAAATTCTGCCAGAAACAAAAATGAAATTCGACTTTTTCAACCAGAACTTTATTGCAAGAAATCAGTAACTACAATTATACCCTATACATAAAGCACACCACTGTTTAACCTAATCCTTCAAGTTGGACTATCCAACCGATGAAGTCCATGCCAAATTAGAATGAGAGAAATAATTAATCCTCAAACTTTTAACTTTTGTTGTACCAGACTAGATTAATATATAGGACCCTTTTCTTTTTCTTGAAGATGATGGTATTTTGCAACTGGGTCTGATTCACTGTTAGATCAAGAAACTGAAGCTTGTCAAAAGGTGAAAGGGGGTTAAGCATTAGCTGTAATTGGTTTTTGTTTGGTGGCTGCCGCAATCTTCTTACGTAATATACAAATGGAAAAAGCAACACGTCTTTTCACCCTCTGCTTGTGATATTGGAAACTCCTTCCTGGTGGTTGCATCCTCTCTTGACTCTAGATATCTTCATTCAAAATACTCAAATTTCCATGCAAAATTATTCACGCATTTTTTTCTCCTTATATATATATCTCACAGTCCCAACCATCTCTCCCACTCTTTTCAGTTGCCCAAGAAAGCCACAAGCAGCAAAACATGGCACCTTCCCTTTGTTTCAGAACCTTCATTCTTCAATTCATGCTTTTGGTTTTCTCCATTTTGAACACCAGTTTGCAAGCAAGTGAGCCTCAATTGACATTGGACTACTATGCATCTGCATGTCCTAATTTGTTCGATATTGTCAAGAAAGAAATGGAATGTGCAGTGCTCTCGGATCCTCGCAACGCCGCCTTGATTGTTCGGTTACATTTCCATGACTGCTTTGTTCAGGTCCATAATGTTATTTATTGATGAGTTACATAGGATTTTTTGTTTCTCATCATGCAATATTTTTCAATGATCATTATTTTTTCGTAGTTTCAAGTTGCTGCAGTATACACTTCAGTACTATAGAATTTATAGAAATTTAAGAGAACCATATTTGATTTATTGAATCATGCACGCAGGGATGTGATGGGTCAGTTTTGCTCGATGATACAATCACACTAACAGGGGAGAAGAAAGCTTCCCCCAACATACACTCCTTAAAGGGTTTCAGAATTATTGACAAAATCAAGAACAATCTCGAATCAGAGTGCCCTGGAATTGTCTCTTGTGCCGATATTCTCACAATTGCAGCAAGAGATGCTGTGATTCTGGTACTAATTAGAAAACTCTTATATATATATATATAAACATATGAGTTCCATATATACCACCTACTAAAAATCTCTCTGATATATTTGTGTCAAGTCTTATTCAAAGCAGAGTTTTTAGCCTTGTTTCTTTGTTTTCACCGTGCAGGTTGGTGGACCTTATTGGGATGTTCCTCTGGGAAGAAAAGATTCTATAACTGCTAGTCCTGAGCTTGCAGAGGCTAACCTTCCTACTGCTAATGAGGGCCTTGCAACTATCATTTCCAAATTTCTTTACCAAGGCCTGTCAGTCACAGATATGGTAGCTCTATCAGGTACTTGAGAAAAGGTCCAAATCTTATTGCATGTGATGTGACATTCCTCTCGCAACATGTATCTCGTAAAAGGGCCTTGTAAATATCATATTCATAGCATTATTCAGGATTTGATATGGTAATTAAGTGATGCATTTCCTATTGAGCATTTTGTGCATAATCAATCTTTTAGGGGCTCACACAATCGGCATGGCACGGTGTAAGAATGTCCGGGCAAGGATTTATGGTGGTGATTTTGAAGCAACCTCAGGAAGCAATCCTCTGTCTCAATCATACCTCAGCAGTTTGAAATCCACATGCCCACCTGTTGGTGGAGTTGGGGACAATAACGTTACAGCCATGGACTATGTGACTCCTGACCTGTTTGACAATTCTTTCTATCATTTACTATTGAAAGGAGAGGGTTTGCTGAGCTCAGACCAGGAAATGTACTCTAGCCTGTTTGGCATTCAAACAAAGCAACTTGTCAAGCAGTATGCAGCAGACCCAGTTGCTTTCTTCCAGCAATTCTCAGATTCAATGGTGAAGCTGGGAAATATTACCAATCAGGACAGCTTTGCCACTGGAGAAGTTAGGAAAATTTGCAGATTTGTGAACACATGAGCTGCTATGCTGCAGTCAGGCCTCATGAGGGAAAAAAGAAAAGGGTTCAGTTGGCAAACCATATTTATTTGTTATACCAAGAAATGATTAAAGATTTACAAGTTTTATGTTTGAAAGTTAATGGAAATTGGTGCTTATCCATATTCATAATCTATCTTGACCCAAAAGTTATAAAAAAAGAATCTAATACAGATGATAAAACTATTGACCCAAAAAAGAAAAAAGATAATAAACTAAGATAAGATGAAAGTAAACAATAATGCACCTTGGTTAGAGCGAATGTGCTCTCTACTCTGCACCTAAGTTTGAATCTCCATCCTAGTAATTTAAATTAAATTAAAATAACATATCACTCGTATAAAAAAAAAAAAAAAAACTATAATGTACCATGAAATAATAAAGCCATCAAGCAAAGATGGGTGGGTACTATCGGAAAATTCATGGGCCTCTCCAAGCTTAACTGAGACTTGATGGGCCCAGTTTGGTCAAGCAGGTTGAACAAAAAGAGGAAAGGTTCAACGAAAGTTAGGAGCTTAAAAGTTGGAGTTTCTTTTGACTGTTACTCTTTAAAGAGTAAAAGCACTTTTTGGAGATTATATGTTGATTGACAAAGATTCTTTCCATATCTACGGACAGAGAGAGTTCAATCATGCGCCATCTTTGTTTTCTTTTTGGTTTTCCTCAATCTCGGAATTGGGTTTTCAATTAATGATCGTAAGAATTAATTATTTGAACCGTGCAAGCTACAAAAAGCAACATATCGATCCCAATAAGAAAGAGATGATGGGCCTCTGTTCCTGTTTCCTGGTAAGGGAAGGATACGGGAATAGAAAACATGACACAGGAATAGAATTGATTTGCTATTTTCGACCCATCAAGTTATATTAAGTGAAAAAGTTATTACGTATGACATAGCATGATTGGTTGAAAATAGCAAAACAGTGTTATTCCTGTTGCCCACAAGTGTTTCTCGGGAGGGAGGGAGAGCAAGCAATGCAATTATGCAATGCAAGGGCCCCATTAACACTTGGGTCGTCTAACATGTGCATAAACAACAAGCCTTAGCCAAGTAGTACAACAACATCACGCAATTTCCATAGAGAAGATATTGCTTTATTATATGTTTGTCCGGCATTCATGATTCATCCCCCTTGGATATATTGTGAGGATGTTGTGTTACTTTTGGGAATTTCTCCCCACCTTCGCTTGTAGCTTTGGCAATTTGTCAAATTATGGAGATGAATTTAAGTAGGAATTCGAATCAGTACTGTCCTTGCCTAGCTAAACTTGCTACAGCGGTGGAAAAAAATTTACCTTTCAAGCGAAGGGGAAGAAAAACAGTGAGGGAGAAAAATTTGACCACTATAATCGACCACATAGAGGAGTTTACAACCAAACAACTGCTAATAGCGTCATTGAATTCCAATGTCAGTCTCAATTTTTCAATAAAATAAAATAAAAAACAATTGACTCTTCAATGTCATGGTCACGGTGTAAATCAATTTAATTTCAAATGTTCAAATTTGAAGTCAATTTTGTCATAAATGTCACAATACATGTCTATTTAATTTCAAGTATCAATAATTAATCTCCCTCAGTTTAATTTATAGTATTACGATGATGCATGTCAGTTTAGTCAAAAGTGTTGTGCAAGTTGGTAATTCATATCATAGTCTAAAAACTTCAAATTTTTAATAAAATAAAATGACACTCCTTGTAAGTTTGGAAACGCTTTCATGATTGACAAAGACTATTTCAAGTCCACCCCAAATAGTGGGTCTACCTTACCTCACTCCAACCAATACCAACTAGTTTGAACTTTGAATTGGTCAGGGAGAAGAAGAAAAAAAAAAAAAATAGCACTTTTTTATTCTTGAGGTCATGGTGGTTGACAAAGATTCTTTCTTTCTTTCTTTAAAGCTACAAGGTTGAATGAATGTGTCATCTTTGGTCATTCTAATATTTTCCTTTTTTTTCTTATGGTTTTCCTCTCACACGCTCTGAATTGTTGCTTGTAACCATGGAAGTGCTCTGTGTGTAGGGTAGCGATTAGCACTTTGTTCGGAAAGAGAAAGAAAGATACTGATTGGGTTTTTCGGGTGATTGGTGGCTTGGATCGGCCAGGCGTTGTCTGTCAATTTCAATAAATTTCTTTATCTTTTAGTCAGCGGCTGAGAATCCCTTTTGTCAATTGTGCGTTAAAGAGCTCTCACTTTCTTTTTTTTGGGAATATGTTTGTAACTTATATAGATTGCTATTATTCCAATTTCCGTTGAGTTTTGAGTTTATCATCACTAGCTTCTCTGCATGCAATTCCGTGTTTGAGATAGACTTTTTTTAAAAATTAAAAAAAATAATGGGTAGTTGTGTTTCATAAACATAGAATTCATTAAAAAATGCAAATTTTTTTTTAAATATTTATTAAATTATTTTTATTTAATTAATAATTTCAATTTTTATTATTTACATTAACTAATGACATTTTCTGGTATTTTGAATGTTTTATCATTATCTACATTTTACTTTATATATACTAGCCTCTTTGCACGCGCTTCCGCGCATGCGAGAGGTTTTTTTATAAAAAAAATTAAAATTTATTTTAGAATTAAAAAAGATAATGGATATTTGTGTTCCATAAAAATAGGATTCATTATCTGAATTTTCTTTTAATTTTAATTTTTTTAATACGAAAAATTGTGAATTTACCATATTATCCTCATTTAATTAATAATTTCAATTCTTAATGTTTGCATTAACCAAGGGTATTTTCTAGTATTTTGAATATTTCACCATTTTCTACCTTTTGCTTTATATATATAGATAAATAATATGATAATAAAGATTCATAAACACGAGATTTAATATTCAATCACAATAACAGTTCCATTGGGATTGAGATATTGGAAAGATTTACATCTTGATATCATAGTATTCCAGTCACACTAAATAATTTTTTTTTGATTTTCTCGTGGTTGGCACCAGCGCAAGAGCACAGTATACGGGCTTGCGGCTCTTGAGGCAGGCAAGGGCCACCCACCCACCGCAGCTTATAGAACATATGCAAAGCAAATGCGAGGGTCCCAATTGACGCTTCTTTTTCATGTACACTTGGTGGGTGAATAAAGACCTAATTAGTAATTGCAAGATGATGCCATTGATGTTCGTACATACCCATTGGATACGTGAGTTGATACTTGACAAAGCAGGGATATGTCTGTCTTTATACTTTTTGCGAAGCTGTTCTCAATTTGGCTTGTAGGTTTTGGAAATTTGCCAACTATGGAAATGAGTTGAAGTAGGAAAAACTTTGCCTAACTAAACATGATGCGAGACACACACCACACAATCATCCACGCAAATGAATTCCGATCACAATTTGGTAAACGTACAAAAATAATGAAAATGCTAATAGGCATCCAATGTCTTCCATTGATTGATGGATAACAAAACCTAGGAGCCTATTGTGTTGTATTGCATGTTAGTTTAATAGTTTTGTTACACAAGGTTAATAGGCACTCAACCCAAATGCTACTGTCAATTCTATTCCTCCATTTATAGAAAGAAAAAAAAAGGAGAAGTAAAAAAATTGTAAATTTGTATGTCTGTCACAATGCAAATTAACGTGTTTGTTTCTTCATCATTCAATTGAGAAAGCTGAAAAAGGAAAAACAAAAGTTTGTTCGTGCCACAACACATGTTAAATATAGAGTTATTTTGTTAGGTATATGTTTTTACTTTAAGGAATACACATACATGTCGTCTTCTCGGCTGCAAACATGCTAACAATTTTCAACTTAAAAGTATACAAACCAAATTTTATATTCAACCCTATTTCGCTATCATAAGACATGTTAAATTGTAGTTTCGTTATCTTTTGAGTTAGAGAATACGACACTTAGTGTTAGACATACTTCTCCCTTGATTAATTAAAATAAAAATAATTATTATCTTGTGACACAACGCAGATTAAATGAAGAGTTTCAATATGATTCGTGTCAGACAAATGTACATTTTTTTCAATAAAAGATTCGCGTAAATATGTCTTTTCTCCGTAAAGTTGTGTACAATTTCCAAACTAAAAAATTAGTAGAAAAAGAAAAAGCAGCGCAACCCAAACTCTTCGAGTGGTTTAGGAAAAGTAGAGTCCTTGTCTATTGCTGTAAATATCGAAAAGAAAAAAGAAATCTAAAAATTTATTATAATTTTGTAAATATGCAAATAAATTGAAGTATTAAACACCTCTCTTCTCTGTCTCTTTTTCTTAGACTGTTCTCTTTCTATCTCGATAGTTTGCGGTTTCTCAAGAATTCCCACTTCCCAACAAATCCAGAGGAAAAAAGAATCAAACTCCTGTCTATTCCAGGAAAGGAAAAATATCAAGGAACATTAAATATTGTTAACGAGAAAGAACCCGACCTTCATAGGGTGGCCAGGCTTCTGAGTTATCGTTGCTGAACTCACTTCCACTCCTTTGCCCACATAATAAGTGAGTCCGTCACTGCACCCATCACCACAAGCACACACATTGGTTTGGTTTTGATCCATATCATCTTTGGAAATTTTACTCTATGCTTGGGTATTGGTTCTTTTGCCATTACAATTTCTGGGTAATCATTAGTTTTTTGTTATTTGATTTGTGTTTTGTTGTGGCTGTTTGCTTTGGCACTCGCTGTTAGATCCAAACAAGGCGTTAGAACAGAGTTGTTAAGCCTGTTTTACAAGTTTTTGTCTGTATGGATGTGTTTTTGTGTTGATTTTCTCTTATACGCATGTTATGTTTGTGATTGTGTTAACCGGGTGATCCTTAATTTAAGATTCTGTGATGGTGGATATGGTTTGGATCAAGATTTTGTCCAGTGTATATTTGGAGCTACCAAAAATGTGCTGCTGCTCTGTGATATGTGAAACAAATTAGTTAAAACTTATGTGATGGCAACTGACCAAAAATGTGTCTTCTCTGTGATATGTAGAACAAAGGAGCTAATGTTTTCATGGGAATGGCTTAACTTCGTGATCATGGGGTTTTAAATGCTCCAATTTCTTTACCTTCCAACTTTCACAATTCTGCATGGAAACTCGCAAGTATACACTGGGTTAAGGTTATAAGTTAGAGATGAGAACGTTGAACATTAATATTGGATGTCAGCATAGCTTTACCTTTGCTTATTAGAGTGTACCTTATGCAGTGTTCAGTGAATTCTTAGACAATGGTTTTAGGCTTAGTGCTGTCAAGTTCTTGAGTTTAATACTGTTGCAGTAATTCTCAACATTTAGTCAAAACAAAATTAGCAACATTAAAAACTGATCTAGTACGACACGGGTTTGTCAGACCCTTATTATGCTTCATCAATCAGAGGCATACCATACCCTGAGTCACTTCAGAAGCTGAACCATTTTTGAAATTTTTTGTTTATAAACAGGACTTATTGCTATTGATTCTATGATCCCTATAGGGCGTGGTCAGCGAGACTTAATTATTGGGGACAGACAAACCGGTAAAACAGCAGTAGCCACAGATACTATTCTCAATCAACAAGGGCAAAATGTAGTATGAGTTTATGTAGCTATCGGTCAAAAAGCATCTTCTGTGGCTCAGGTGGTGACTGCTTTACAGGAAAGGGTAGCAATGGAATACGCTATGGAGGTAGCTGAAATGGCGGACTCCCCTGCTACATTACAATACCTTGCTCTGAAGTTATTAGCAGGAGTAGTTGTACTTATAATCAGTGCTGCAAACAGTTAATGGCCTAGGTTTGGCAAATTGTCCCTTGGCGTGACAGTCATACCTCACTAATGCTAAAATATTGCAGTTCCTTAACTTTTGTATGCCATTAATTTCTCAAATTTCACCTATATTGCAACATAATCTGCATCCTTTTTTTTGGGGCCAAATCAGCATTCTTATGTGTGCTCAGGTGTGTGTATGCGCACGTATGTATGTTACACTTCTTTGAGTAACTTAGAAGTAGAAGCATTCTGGTCATGAAGAAGACTATGTTGGTGACCTGTTATTTAATTGTTACATTTTGCCTCTCAAGCTTGCACACTCACACTCTTTAGTTGTGCCATTCATGTTTTTGATGTTTTATCATTTTATATCTCTTTTTCTTTCTTTTTTTTTCTTTTTTTTTTTTTCTCACCAGAGGGTGCCAGCATAATATTTATGGCTCAAGATATGTCTGGTGTTGATTCACACCAAAGACGGCAAGGCCTTCTAAAAGATCAAGTTCGATTGGTTAAGAAAAAGGATTCTCATTATGAGATTGTGCCAATCCAAAGTCCCTTGTCATTTGAGAAGGGTTTCTTTATAGTAATCCGTGCATGCCAATTGTTGGCCCAAAAGAATGATGGGATAATATTGGTTGGAGTCGCAGGTCCTTCTGGGGCTGGAAAGACTGTGTTCACAGAAAAGATACTCAACTTTATGCCCAGTGTTGCTGTCATATCAATGGACAACTACAATGATGCCAGTCGGATTGTTGATGGCAACTTTGATGGTAAACCATCACCTTACTTAGTTCTCTTGTATTGAAGCTTTAGTATATATGTTTTCTCAGGAAGCACAATAATAGAAATGTTTTTATATAAGTTTTCATAATCAGATAAGTTCTGATGTAATGTTTGTGCAATCTTATTGAAAACTATGTAAGGTCCTTATTCTCATTATATGATGCATGAACTTATGATAATTACTTTGTAGAAGTGATTATCTAGCCATCATGAGGACGTGATGAAATTTTCTTTAGATCTTTAGACAAGGCAGAGCATTATGCTTTTGGTTATATTAATTATTTCCTTTTTCTTCTCTTATTATTTATTTATTTTTTTTAAATTATAAAACAGATCCACGATTGACGGACTACGACACGTTACTCCAGAATGTAAATGACTTAAAAGCAGGGAAGGAAGTTCAGGTTCCAGTTTATGATTTCAAGTCTAGTTCCCGCACAGGATTCAGGTTGAATGCCTCTCCATTTAATGATCTGCATAGCTTAGCATATCCATGGATTTCTTTGAGAAAGCTTTTAGAAATTATATTATCTTAGGGTAGCTAAGGCTTTGAAACTTAAGGAGAACCCTTAAATGTCAATTTAACTCTACTTTTCCATTTCAAGTATTGGTATGACAGTCTGAGTGTTTTACTTGTTGGCCATGGATGTAGTGAATGGTGAATACTTTTGTGCTCTTTTGGGAGTCTGAAGGACCAAACATGCTTAAGAAGAGAATATATTTTTCCTTTTGAGAATCATACCCATTCCATATTTATAAAGTAGAGCCTTTCTATGCTCCCTGTTGAAAACTTGAACCTGAATTTTGGCCCTTTGTTTTATAATTAATTTGTTTAATATTTCTTGAAATAAGTGTTGGTTTTTTTTTTGCTAATCAACAAAATTCTATATTTTATTGTCTACAACTTCACCTTTTATGCTTCCTTGGATAGCACCTTAGTAAAGTCGTTCGTCAAAGAGATTGCTGTTTCTATAACTTTTCATATTTTCTGGTCTGGCTTAAATCTTATCTTGAATAATGTGCTGGTGACAGGACAGTTGAAGTCCCAAGCTCTCGGATTGTGATCATTGAAGGCATCTATGCTTTGAGTGAAAAGTTGCGGCCTTTCCTGGATCTACGAGTATCTGTCACAGGCGGTGTTCACTTTGACCTGGTCAAAAGGGTTTTACGGGACATACAACGAGCTGGCCAGGAACCAGAAGAAATAATTCATCAAATATCTGAAACTGTACTTATTTTGCCCTTCTAGATATCTTTAAGTGCTTGATAAGTTGTTGCTTTTCCTGAAGTCTGAACTTCTCTCAGGTATATCCAATGTACAAGGCCTTTATTGAGCCAGACCTTCAAACAGCACATATAAAAATTATCAACAAGTTTAACCCATTTACTGGATTTCAAAGTCCCACTTACATTTTGAAGGTTAATATCTCCCTTCCTTTTTCAGTTATTGTAGTTGTGTTGGTATTAATTCTAACATTGAGTTGCTACATCTTCATTTACACTGAAAATTGAATGCTACCTTTTATTGTAGTCAGCAAAGGACTTGTCAGCGGATCAGATTAAGGCTGTCTTTTCTGAAGATCACACAGAAGCAAAGGAGGAGACCTATGATATATACCTTCTACCACCTGGTGAAGATCCAGAATCTTGCCAATCATATCTGAGGATGCGGGATAAAGATGGGAAATATAGTCTAATGTTTGAGGTTTGCCTTTCAAAGCTTAGTTTCTGCATTTTTGTGTGAGAACAGATTGTAAAGGACTTGCTGGGGTTAAAAATAAATTTAGCTGCAATGTCAAAGAGTCCCAAGCACTTGTGACTAAGTAATTTTATTTGCATGATCTTGCATAATAACAGTGTACTGCATATTTCAGGAATGGGTGACAGATAATCCATTTGTTATATCACCAAGAATAACTTTTGAGGTCAGCGTGCGACTTCTTGGTGGACTAATGGCCTTGGGGTACACGATTGCAACTATCCTTAAAAGAAGCAGCCATGTATTCTCCAATGATGGGGTGTGTGTAAAAATTGATTGGCTAGAGCAACTAAATCGTCGATATATTCAGGTACGGATAAGCTTTTTTCTTTCTTCTCTGCATAGTCTAGATACACCGAAGAATGAAAAGTTCTAAATTGCACAAATATGTAATGTGTGTTTATGTGGCTTTAGTTTCTGAATAAAGTTGAGAACCTCTGTCATTTTTTAAGGAAGCCAACATGACCATCAATACTAATTATGTCTTGGAAAACAAAATAAGGAAAAGATAGAAAGCATACTTGTTTATCAACCTTTACCCTAATTCAGTGTATCTCTCTTGTTTTATTTATTCTCTCTGAACCTTTCTGTTATTCTCTATCTTCTCTTTCTCAATCTCTCTTCCGTTTTTCTCTTTCATCTTTTCTATGTTCATCATCTATTTTTCTCCGTTGAATTCTTTTTCTTCTTAATCTGTCTTGCTCTCTTTCATTATTTTTCTTTTCTTGCATTATTAAGCTACATTGTATACCCATTGGGGATACAGACAACCCTGTAGACAATTGAGATTCCTATCTGACTGTGTTGTTTAAGTGGCAACCTTTCTACATATCTGACTGTGTTTATTCAATGGAAGCCTGCCTTATGGTTCATCTTTTTCTTACTCTCACCTCTATGTCATTTTGTAACTTATATTGACGTAACTCTTGTGCACATTGACAAAAAAGGTGCAAGGAAAAGATCGTGTACTTGTAAGATGTGTTGCGGAGCAGCTTGGCTTGGAAGGTTCATACATTCCTCGTACCTATATTGAACAAATTCAACTGGAAAAGCTTGTAAATGAGGTCATGGTATGATAACTACATCTCATCCTCTTTATACGCTGAGTACCAGGCTATGATAAAGCTCCAACACATATGATGCCTTATCTTGCATCTGTTTTCCTGATCTGATCCTCTTGCAGGCCTTGCCAGATGATTTGAAGACGAGGCTTAGCCTAGATGAGGATCTTGTTTCAAGCCCCAAAGAAGCACTTTCCAGAGCCTCCGCAGATAGAGTTGCCATGAGAAATAAGCATCTCAAAAGGTTTAATTTTTCGTAATCCATCTTTAGTTTAATATCTTTGTGAAATTGTTTAGATGTTGGCAATGCATTTTAATGATGATATAGAAAACCTATCTGCTGGCTCCTTCATTTGAGATCTCTGATATAGCAATGCATTGATCTCAACTGTAAATAAATAATTTTTCTGAGCACTAGCACAACCTCTTCGTTTGTGTTTCTTTTCACTTTTCTTCGAAGGTTCATCTAGAAGCTAGCTCCCTTAAGCTGATTGACCTGAATTTATTCTGGACAGTGGTATGTCGCAGTCATATACAACCCAAAGGGACAAAAGTACATCTAAGCTTACAGGATATGCTTCCAACAGCCAAAGGTTTGATGAGAGAAATTCAGAGTCATCAGCAACACTAGCAAGCCAGGTAGAGTCAGTTATAATGGTCCTTGTGTGCTTTTGGCATTTGGTTCCCCAGCAAGTTAATATATTCACTTATCAACATTCTTTTTTTTTTTTTTTTTCCTCCTCATTTCTATTGTGGCAGGGAGTAGTTACTCAGCTATCAGAACAAATGTCTTCGCTGAATGATAGAATGGATGAGTTTACAAATCGAGTTGAAGAGCTAAATTCCAAGTTGGCTGTGAAGAAAAGTTCTCCTAGCCAACAAAACATGGCTCTTCAAGCTGAAACCTGCAATGGCTCTGTTCCCACTTCTTATTTCATCTCTGGCTTAGGCAATGGTTCTTTAACCGGGTCAATATTGCCAAATTCCTCATCTTCCTCGCAGCTGGCTAAGGAATCTTCAGTAATGGAAGAGGTAATGTCTACTCATTTTACCTTGTGTCAAAACTCACTTGGTTTGTGAGCTAGAAGAGTAAAAGGAAACATATGAATGATCATAAAATCTTGCCCAAAATTCAATTCTTGCGTCTTGACTGGTTCATTTATCTTTTTTTTTTAAATTCCTTGGCATTCTATCAGATGTCAAGTATTGCACGGGGGCAACGTCAAATCATGCATCAGTTAGACAATCTCAGCAATCTTCTCCGGGAAAACATGGGAGAGAGAAATCGCCCAGTAAGAACTAACAGCAGGAAAAGCACCATTGCTCAACCTGATCAGCCCTTGACAGTTCCTCTTGCAATAACACTGGCTGTTGGAGTTCTAGGACTCATCATATACAAGGGTATCTTTACTCGAAATTGATGTAGTTTCGAAAATCATTAGACTGATAAACCATTACTTTGCCCCTCTTAGGTTCCACTGTAAGTGTGTTGCAAGTACTACCCTTCTGCTCGGGAAAGATAGTTAACAAAAGGAGGTTATGCTAGAAGCAAAACAGAAGCTTTCTAGCTTGAGAGTTTGCAAAGAAGGGTGCCCTAGCAATTTTGAAATTTTGTGGCCTACTTCCATTAGTTTATAGTTATTACTTTGCTAGTTTCAACATTTCCAAAATAGAGATTGAAGAAAGAGAGAAATTTCACAATAAATCAATCTTAAAGTTCAATTTTCTTTTTCTCGCAGGAATGCTTGCCTTTGATCTATTGCTTTCTCTTGAGTGCTACTAAATTTTGTTACTGCACACATTATTTGTCGTAGAGAATTGCATGCTAAGTTAGAGTGGTTTGCTTCAGTTTTCAAACTAGGCTTTACGTGAAGAGTACTACCACCTCTTACTATACCCATAAATCTTTGTTCGACATTGTTGTTCTGGTTGGCAAAGAGATTGTAAAAATCACCATCTTGCATTTTTCTTACAAGAACTAAGAAATATTCTTAACTTCTCCTATTCTTTATATAGATAATAACCCTTCAAAGTAAAAAATTTAGGTAATGGCCTAATAATAACGAGTAATGCTCTAAACTATTCTAATCGAGGAAGGAGAATCGGGTAAAATGGACATACTGCTCTTACCAACTGGCATTTATTGGGCTAGGCCTATAAAGTGCAACTTACGACCCAATCTTTTTCTTAGCTGGTGAGTTCTGAAACCCAACCTAAATTTCTTTTACCCAGACGTAAAAGATAAATAAAATAAAATCCAAGCCAGACATCAACTGCGGCTGTGCTGTAATTACAAACTAGCCTAGCCGCTGATTTCTCTGTACGCGGGAGAGAAAATACTCGGGAATGTAAAATGAGCCACGCTCTAAATTCCCTGTTCTCAGTGTGCCCATGATAGAGTCCAAATCGCCACACCGAACCTCGGGAAGCTCCTGGTTTACCTCTTAACTCAGAGAAATAGTAAAGAATTGAAATTTCAGAAAAAGATAACAGAGCTCTCTCCTTCATGATTCTCCTCAGGCTCTGGGTATCAAACATTTCTCTTTTTCCTGAATATTTATTTATCTTTTGCTGTATAGTGGTATTTGTTCCTTGTGAATTTCTTTAATTTCTTAAGTCCAAAGATCTGATGCCTGATTAATTGGGTTTGTTCGGCTACTCTGGAATTTTAAAGAATTTTGATTGATATGCATGGTTTGTTGAAAGGAGAAATATATATCAGTAAAACCCCTCTGCTCTAAGAAAGCCATAGAAAGCGAAAGGATTTATAAATTTATAAAATAAAAATAAAAAAAAGTTTTGCATTTTATGTTTGTTGTCGTTTTTCTATATGAATACTGATGAAATTCACTATAAATTAAGAGTACAAGTTTTATATAGGAGTCAGCTGAATTTTGTTTTTTCTCAGATCCTAATGATGTAAAATCTGTAATTTGGGAATTCGAATATTGGTTATTTTTCCTCTTTGTTCTTCATAAGCAAATAGAACATATGCAGAAAAATCGTGGGTTTTGCTCAATTTTTGATCTTTCTGTAACTTTTTGTAGTTTGATGAATGTTCACTAGAGTCTTCAACTGCCAATTGGTTTTGTTGCATTGATTTGCAGTTGATTTAGTTTGAATGTACGAATGGGTGATCTATTGGATCGTGATTTGATAAGCAATCTGCCTCAGAGCATTATAGAGAGCATTCTCACGCGTCTCCCAATTAGAGATGCTATAAGAACTAGCTGCTTATCAACGAAATGGAGATACAAATGGACTACGCTCACCCATCTTGCATTCGACGAAAAATGTGTCACTCTATCTAATGACCGAACTCTTGTCGAAAGAAGCCTTATAGACTTTATCACTCGGGCTCTCTTTCTTCACCAAGGACCCGTTCACAAGTTCCAGCTTTCTACTTCCTACTTGCAGAGCTGCCCAGATATCGATCAATGGATACTTTTCCTTTCAAGGAATGACATAAAAGAATTGGTTCTTGAATTGGGAGAAGGCGAGTGGTTTAGGGTGCCCTCATGCCTTTTTTATTGTAAAAAGTTGACCCGTTTGGAGCTATTTCGATGTGAGTTGGATCCACCTCCTGCTTTTAAGGGATTTTTGTGTTTGAAGAGTCTCAATCTTCATCAAGTTTTGGTTGCTCCTGATGCAATTGAAAGTCTTATTTCTGGTTGCCCTCTACTTGAGAGTCTGGCTTTGTCATACTTTGATAGCTTAGCTCTAAATATCCGTGCCCCAAATCTCAAGTACTTATGTCTTGAAGGTGAATTTAAGGACATATGTCTTGAAAATACCCCACTTTTGGTTGCCATATCTGTTGCTATGTATGTGACTGATGATATTGCCGAGCACTTTGAGCAAAGTTCAAATTGCAATTTTATCAAGTTTCTTGGTGGCATACCACGTCTCGAGAGGCTTGTTGGGCATATCTACTTTACAAAGGTAACATTTTTATGTGATTTTGTTTGTTAATTATCCCCCGCTTTCAATCTTCAATGTAGGTAATCTACAAGCGCATATATGTTTCTAACAGTGATTCTGTTTTCATATGTTTTTGTTTATTTTTTTGTTTCAAGTATTTGAGTATAGGTAATGACCAGGGAATCCTTCCGATTACTTATAACCATTTAAAGATTATTGAATTATATCAAGTAAGTTTTGAAGATATGAAAGAGATACTAGTTGTTCTTCGCTTGATTACAAACTCTCCTAATTTACAGGAACTTCAAATCTCGGTAAGTTACTGTGAACATGTTGAAGTATTACCCTCTTCTATTTTTTCATTCTTTTGTTTTAGTCATGGACGTTTTAGTTTTTAGTTTTACATTTCTGTTAATTAGTAAGGGTTACTGCCAACATAGGGTTCCTCAAACACTTTAGCAGCTATAGAAGCATCCGATTTGGATTTCTGGGAGAAACAATGCCCTTCCGATTGCGCATTTGGAAGACTTAAAGTTGTGAAGATGACAGATATGTCTGGAGTGCCACATGAGATGGAATTCATCAAGTTTTTGTTGAAGAAATCACCAGTGCTTGAGACCATGAGCATTACGCCGTATGCATATGTTTTAGATGGACGTTTGAATATGCTGATTGAGTTGGTGAGCTTTAAACGGGCATCTCCTGAAGCAGAAATTTTATTCATCCAAGATTAAGTAGTGTCTGTCTGGTATGTTTGACGGAGCTGGCCTTTGAATTGTGTTTCGTATTCTTCTTGAGACTTGAGAGTGACAATTTGTTAATATTGTTCAAGGTCTCATTCACTCATATTATAAACAAAACAAATAAAAGATCAGTTCTCATTTAATAACTGGCTGCATATTATAATGACTAATGATATTAAACATGAGTTGAAAATTCAGTTTTTTATTGTTCTTTTGTTATTTGTTTCTATGGGAGAAACAGAGACGTCCATTTCGTTTGTTTGCATGTAGTACGCTGCGATTTAAGTTTGTTCCTCCCAAAACAAAAATTGAAAATGATGTTGGTCGTTTAGTGAGACTAAAATGTAAGGAAAAAGAAAAATACTGAGAATCCCAGATAAATAAACAGATCAAATCCCCATCCTGTTGTATATACGGGAACACAGCCAGTTTCAGGACTCAAAATTCCATTGAAATCAAGAAAACAAACAAAATTCTGTCCTAGAACATTATTGTTGCAATCTCAAGAACCCAAGTTGGATGTTCTGAGGAAAACTATTCACTCAAGATCAATCGGAAAGTGGATGTGACACTCGATCTACACGTCAGTTTCTCATATCAGATTCTGTACAGTCGAAGTTTTAACACAACTCTTTGGAGCTTCAATTTGATGCTTATGATAATATACAACAAACTCGATCAATTCTGACTCATATTCATGGTATCAACTTCCATTCCATTATGGATATCATTTTTCTTTGCTTTCTTTGTTGTGAGAGTAAGTATTATCTTGGTCCAGAGAGTTCCATTGCTTGTGCAAGCAATGAAGAGTCGTCAGTAAGATCAGAGTAGCGCTCGGAAGAGGAAAATTCATTGGCTCTGCACCTATTTGATTCAGCTCTCTGAGAAGCTTCCCATTTCTCTGCAAGTCCATCTCCTTCGAGCATTCGAACGACTTCGGACATCTTGGGTCTTTGACGGGGAAGATTTTGAGTACATAAGAGAGCTACTTGAATCATTTCTTCGAGCTCGATTGGATCATAGTCATTTTTCAGTTCCTTGTCAACTAGCACATCAAACTTCTTTTCCTGTTGGATTTTCTTTACCTGCAGTAAAAAGTCTTGAGTTAGCTACATCAACCGAAGCATAAACAACCCTCGAATTTCTTTTGGTAACAAATGCAAGGAAAACATCTCTGTCTGGCTCACCCAGTCAAGTATGGCTCCTTTCTGGTTTGCTGCTTTCCCAAACTCCAGGGCTCTTTGGCCTGATATTAATTCAAGTATAAGAATCCCAAACCCAAAAACATCAGTCTTCTCAGAGGACTGGCCAGTTGAGAGGTACTCTGGGGCTATGTGCCCCACAGTACCTCTCACGGCAGTTGTAATGTGTGAATCATGGTGATCCAACAGCTTTGCCAACCCAAAATCTCCCACCACAGCCTCACAGTAATCGTCAAGCAGAATATTAGCAGCCTTGACATCCCTGTGAATTATCTTGGGGTCACACTGCTCATGCAAGTATAACAATCCCCTTCCAGCTCCCAATGCAATCCTTTTCCTTGTACTCCAATCCAGGGCTGGCTTGGCTACAATAGAGGAAGTAAACTATGAATGTTTTATTGATGTATCAAATTTTTGTGTTTAATCATCACTAAAAACAAAGGAATTCTCTTTAATTAAAATTTTGCAAGTAGGTAAAACAGCATAACATCTTACTCTATGTAACATGTTCTTAGAAAATTAACAAGTCAACAGAGTGCAGATCAAAGGCTCTTTACCTTTGAGACGCGAAGCAACACTACCATTGGACATGTAGGGATAAACCAAAAGCCTCTCTTTGGCTGTCATGCAAAATCCATAAAGCCGGAGAAGGTTGCGATGCACTGCTAGGCTGATCATCTCAAGCTCTGTCTGAAATTGGATTTCACCTCCTATGGCATTAGCATCCTTGAGCCTTTTAACCGCTATTACTGTACCATCTCGGAGACATCCTTTGTAGACATTTCCGAAACCACCCTTGCCAACCAAGTTTTTGCTACTGAAGTTGTGTGTTGCAGCTTGAAGTTCTCTGAAGTGAAACGACCTCAGGTTTCCAAGGCAAACTTCTTCATGATGTTGTTCTGAAATTTCTAATTAAGTGTTAGAAAATACAGCTTGTTGAAAGTCTAATTAGTCTTTATTCGCATACACAAAAGTATACCAACCATTAACATCTAAGAATATCTGTTTGTTGTGTTTTTGCCTCCACCAAAGAAGGAAACCAAAACCAAGAATTAGAAGACAGATGCAGCCTAGGCTTGAGGCAAACGCTAAGGCAATTTTGTGGCTCCTAGGTCTCCCAGCAGGTTGAGCATCTTAAGACACAATAAGAAAAGCAAGTTAGGGTATTTGCAAGAAGTTGTTGAATCGTGAAGATAAATAATACCGAAGGAGAGCAAAACGAAAAGTAGATTTTGAAATTCAAAATAGAACCAGAAGGTAACATAACCTTAAAGCAAGTGATGGCACATAAATTATATAAAACATAAGTGTTTCATTAGCTTAAAACCAAAGCCAAAAGGATGATAATATTTCAAGAAGTAGAGAACTCCAAAGTTTGAAAAGTAAAAGAAACCGGCAATAAGCAGGAACTATATACTTTGTGAGTTATTCGAGGGAAAAGCTGGCGGCATCCTCGTTGTTTCAAAGCAGTCTTGCTCTATTCCAGAGACACACATCAGAGGATTTCCCACAGCACTGTGTCAATTCAGAAACTAAATAAATGAGTTTTAGTTATTCATCTTCTGTATTGAAGAGGGAAACAAAAAACTGGGAGGAGGAAAAGAAACATTGAAATGACTCACTTGAATGTTTTAGCAGGAAACCTGGGTACTGGACCACTCAAATTATTAAAAGACATGTCCCTAAACCATCAAACAAAATCCACAGAAACCTTAATTAAGATCATATTTCAACAGGAATAGAAAGTATAATTAATCTTGATGTGTGATGTTTGGAGAGAATTATTACAGAAAGGCCAGCTGGGTCATGTTAGCAAAAGATGAAGGAATTGCACCGGAGAGACTGTTATTGTTTAGCCGCCTGCTTGCAACACAAATAACCATTATGACCATCCACTAAAATACACTTCCAAACTATTTGACTATGTTTCTTTTCTCAGTGACTGATACTTTCAGTTTTGGAAACAAAATTTCTGAATTGAACTCACAGGTATTGTAGGCTTTTCAAGTGGGATAGAGTGCTGGGAATTTGACCATTGAACAAGTTGCTGGACAGATCAAGTGTTTGAAGCTTTTGGAGCTTCCCAAGTTCTGTGGGGATTGATCCTGTTATATGGTTATCCTGAAATGTTCTGCAAAACTCATTTTTCAGTAAAATATATACCATATTCAGATACAGATATATTGCTTTAATAATAATTGATTGCTCACACAAGCTGAAGATTTGTCAAGTTTCCTATGCTTGGTGACAAAGTGCCTGATAAATTCTGGCTTGGAGTTCCCCTGCACAAAAACCATTGCAAACTACATAAGATACTTATTTATTAACGCATGGTGCATTTTTCAATTTCTTAATTAGTGTTTTGGTGTTTTCCAGCACTACTTACAGGCCAATGACTAAACCATCAAGAGAACAAGTGACCATATTCCAGATGCAGGGGTCCACAGAAGTTTCATCCCAATTTTTAAGAACACCACGAGGATCCTTCAGAGCCTCTTTAATGGCCATTAAGGCTTGCACTAGAGAAGAAGAAAAACAAAAACAAAAATTGTTTGTGTCCTGGTTTTTCAATGGCTAAGCAAAAATGATCAAAATCTGCAGAATTCAGTTACCTTCAGGGTTGACACCCTTTGGAGAAAGCAAACCAGTCACAGAAGTCGTCCACAAGCACAAAAGGACCACAAAGCACAAAGCTTTACCTTCCTTCCTAATCTCCATTGAGTTGCAGGTCCAAAAAGAAGAGGTACCCAAAATATTATGATATGAGCTCCTCCTTTTTCAATGAAGAGAAGTAGTTTGAAATTTTGAAAGCTTCCACAGAAGCAATCTGCAACTGGGTTTATCCAATAAACTTCAAAGTTGAAACCTTCGTGTTGTAATGCGTATGATGATTTGCATCAGAGGCAAAAAAACCAGTACAAAGCCTCGTGCTTTGCACTACCAGAATTGCACTCACTCACTCAAGGCTTACTGACAGACCCAAGAGCCAAGAAGCAGAGTTTTTGTTTGGTTGTAAAAAGACTTAAAAAGAGAAAGAGCATGCCTGGCCTGCCAGTCACTGGTTCGGTTGAGAAAAGGAAAGGAGAGAATATATAAAAGCTAAAGATGAGCAAGCAACACTCACTAACCAAGTCTAGTAGATAATTGCAAAAGAAAATTCCTTCAATCATGTATTGGGTTAAAGAAAAGGGACCTGAATTTTTAATTATTTTATTATTCTCCTGATTATAAAATGCAAAGCAAGTGAAGTATTACCTGTTAAGCACTGTAAAAGTTATAATTAAGGCACCTTAATCAAAAAATGACGCTATGGTCAGCTTTAGCTTTTGCTGTCAGTTAGAGAGAGAAAAAGAGGGAGAGAGAGGGAAAATCTGCACAGTATTTGGCTCTGATATGCTAAGCTTCCATAGTGGCTCCCTGAGAATCCAACATTCCACTAAGTTGGCCATTTATATTGATTCTCAAATTCGGTCTTATATTTTTCTAATAATTATTAAATAAAGTTGAATATATAGGCTCAAGGTCACATTTTCAATCGATTCTGTTTCGTTTTAACTTTGACCAAACTGAATAAAAAGATTATCATCATCGAATCAAAAAAATTCCATTTTAATAATAAACGATCATATTTTGTATTCAGCAGGAACAAATCCAATGGTTTGTGTTGTGGGAAAATGGGAACCCCTCAATTCAATTCAACAGAAGAGTCATAAAATTTACCTAGAGCAAGTTCTGAAGTTGGTTTACTTGTTCAAAAGTAAGATTTTCTCAAAAGAAGAAGAAAACAAGAAAATCTCACTCACAAAAAAACTGTTTGTGCTAAAGATAGATGAAGAGATCAGTTGATGCTTACAACATTACACTCTGTCTCCTCATTCAACAATCAACAGACATCCCTTCAATAAACAAATCAAGAGTAGCAACTTTTAAAAGCAAAAGCAGCTCCTCCTTCGTTCTCTCTCTGGTTAAAAGTAAATAAACATGCAATTTTTGTGGCCCCCGCATATCTGTCCTCCTCTTGCTGATGAAGAACCAACGGTTCTGGTCTCACTAGGCAACACAGTGCTTTACGTGTGCCTGCGGTGCACCCAAAATGGGAATGTGGGCCCACCATCTCCAGAATCAAAATATAACACCAGGCCAGTGAAATGAAACAGGGATGGCCTCTCATTCGAACTGATCATTTATACTAATTAGCATATATATATGTGTGTGTTGTACATTTGCTGCACGTGCAATGTAGACCCCACAGACTCACAGTGCCCGTTGACTTGATGTTCAAACGTTTCTTTGGACGAATTGCCTATAGTTTTCATGATTATCAATCTCAGATTCTATAGTAAAGTTGATCCAATGGTTATCATTTGTGTTCAAACATAAAGATGATTAAGATGGGAATAGCACCTTATAAAGGCGTTTGCAACTAGACAAAGCAACTTAATTTGAGGGGCATTTTTTTAATAATCCGCACGAGTAAGTTTTCACTGTGGTAATATTTCGTTTCTGAGTAAAAATTAATGTTGTTCATAAACATATGCAAGCTGTAAGTTCATATGTCTTAGCTCTTAAAATTAGGTTTACCTCGAAACTTAATTGATTAAGGTAAGCGTGCGCCTCTTACACCTAAATTTAAACATTTTTTTGTATATTAAAATAATTTAAAATATTCACTATCGTGGGAAAAAGAATTACGAAGAACTATATCACTTCAAAGTTTGAAGAAAAAAACCCACAAAACCTAGATGGAAATCTGCACTTACAATTATAGCCGCTACATGTTGCTATGCGATGCATGGCGCTTGAATTTCTCTAATGAAAAATGGATAAAAATGCATGGCAATCATGAATGATAAAATAGAACTGGTTATGTGTCAAGTAAAGATTCCTAATACGACCTGTCGTCTGTGGCCCCTTCATGTTCACTGACACGCACTTATCTCCCTCGTGGTTGGAACATGCAAGGAAGGAATTGATTAAGAACCAGAGGGACTTTGGAGTAATTGTGCACAAATTGTCTTTCACTTGACAAAGATATGGTTCTGCTGTTCCTGTCAATTGGGTCATCTCACATATCTGTCTTCCTTCCTTTGGCTCCATATCCAGTTCATTCCATGCCTTTAATCACCTCACTCTACCAACCAACCCTTTAATTTCCACCTTTGTAATCTTCCTTCCCCTGATTAGCAGAATCCATGTCCAATTAACAAATCAAGGAAATTTCCCAGCCAGTCAGGTCTTTGGTCCTCTTGGAGCCAACAGGGAGTCAAACTAGTGGAATTATAAAGAGAAAGTTGACCACAATTGTAATCAAGATCATATGCACTACTAAAAGGAGGGGCTCTAGCTCCCCAAATGAGTAGGTAATTATTGTTCTTTTTTTACCACTTGACTAAGCTTGGCTTGGCTTCGTTTGCTTGAGTGAATTAATATAGCTACTGCTTTTTGAAAAATTTGTACCATCACATGCATGATTTTGTTTCCGGTTCTATTGCTCAAAAGGTGAGGACATTGAATAAAATGGGTAGTCTCCCTAACCCCACATTGTCTCCCTACCCTACTCCCTCCTCTCTCTCTCTCTCTCTCTCTTTTTATTTTCTTTGAGTACAAGTGATTGTAAGAAGGAGATTTACACAAATATTCATTGGGTGTCTACGATTTTCGAACCTATGCCCACGTTGGTTCCTTTCTCTTTAATAATAACAAAAGAATTGCTCATTTCTGAATGCATTCCCTACCCACTAGAGTTTTGTACCAAATACAGAGCTCTGTCATGATATCACTGTCCATGTTGTTCCACCATGCATTGTGTGTGGTTCTCTCATGGGTCCATCTTCCTCGTCATGTATGTACCTTCAATGCCCTTGCCTTGCCTTGAAAATAATTCAAAAGGACAAGAGAACTTCCTCAACTCACTTTGTAAATAAAGTGATACTGGATAGTTTCTAGTCTCTTTTTTTTTCTTTCTTTTGTTATGTTAGAGGAAATCGAACTTTGTATCATAATTCTAACTCATTATCTCATTCTCCTTTATCATTTGAGCTAATCCTAAGGCGTTGGATTGGTTTAAGATAGTCCAATACTAAAACTTAGTGAAGGTCTTATGAAATCCCCATGATGAGAAGCCCTTTTCTCAGTTAACTTAGAAATCGAACCTAAATGTTGTTGGTTTTGTGAATTATAAAGGCGCCTCAAAGGGCTGTTTCATCAAAAGGACTTGATTGTCAGTTTCAATTTTAGTTAAAGCACACACCTTTTTGTTATGGCTAAATGGAATAAATTCCTTTTCGAATGGTGCCAACTAAAAGCTTAGGATACCTTCTCTTCTATCTGCGCCATCAACCATCTTTATTTTCCTTTTGTAGTGCACAGATGACTTTACAATTCTCTCCCGTTCTTATTAGCCCAAAGAAAATCTCTCTACATTCCTTATACCACCCAAAAAAAGGGTGGAGAAAAACTGAAAGTAAGCTTGCTTTATATATTTTAGAAGGAAGATGCTATATAGTCTACTCTCTTTTCCATGAGTCTTTCAACTAACACGAGATCAGATTCACACTGTTTATAATATTATCCACACGATAATAATGTGTGGACATTCGAATGAAAGAATAACTGTATGTGTAAGTGTATATGTATATATTCATGATTGGAGTGTTAAAAAACCAAGCAACTTAGTTTGTGAAAAGAAAAAAACAATATATGCACCAGATTTTGTGTGTTCATTTTCAATTCAATCAATGACAGCTTGACAAGTAAGGAGAAAGTCAACAGTGTTTGTGATTTTATCCATACAACTTGATCCTGTTTGTTTGATGGGGGTCCAAAAGTAGAATCTTTGCCTCTTCAAATGAAGATCACAAAGTTAAAGGCTCTCTCTCTCCCTCTCTCACTCTCTCGGCCAGCAAGGCTGTCTGGTTCACACAA
This sequence comes from Prunus persica, assembly GCF_000346465.2. Lineage (NCBI taxonomy): Eukaryota > Viridiplantae > Streptophyta > Magnoliopsida > Rosales > Rosaceae > Prunus > Prunus persica. The sequence goes on from NC_034009.1 coordinate 29,458,880, forward strand.
ACCAAACGCCCAAAGCTGATGCGTAGAACCCACTTTTTCTCAATAATTTGATTTAACATGTTTTAGAAGGAGAGCATCTGCAATAAGACAAATGTCATTTAGCGTACAGTGAAAATTAGACAAGACTAAAAACAAACCTAACAAAGATTTTTCCCTAAGAAAACGTTAAAATAAAAAGGTAATCACTTTTTTGCAATCTTATTACCTGGCTGGCTGGCTTCCACACATACATGACAATTCACAGGGCAATAACAGAACAGAGGCCTCCTCACAAACCGAAAGCTATAAAAAGGCACCCTGATGACATGACAGATAGAACAATATAGGCCAAGTTGCCTAATCCATCTGCTTCTGCAATAATTAATATTGCAAACAATTTTAAGCATTCATACATATAATATACCTCAATTTCTATATCATTTACATTGGACCGACCCCTTGAGAATTATGAATTATTTGTCTCCCTTGGTCCCTCCCAATATTGGCAACATGTTTCAATTGCTTTTGAGCAGACAGGTTCTGATTAAAGCCTGTGCTATAAAAAAGATCAGAAAAAATGTTAGCACGGGCAGGCACACGGAGGAGCCACAGAGATGAAAGATTTGAAAAGCCAGGCCCAGGACGATAGCTGATCTGCTAGCTGCTGTCTTACATGTACACAGATGAATAAAGCAGCTGTGTGTCCCTGAGAAGCTGGACCCTCTTCTCTCTTGCTTCCAGAGACGACCAAACAAGCAAGCAAGCTTATACAAATACAATGACACATTTTCTTATCTATAGATACAAATTACAATACATAATATGTGTTCAGATTCAGATATATAAAAGTTAACAACTTGGTGGTTCCAGAAGAACTTTCAACCTCACATGCACAGAAAGAAAAAAAAAACTGAAATGTGCTATGGGGTTCAAATGTCTTTAGGGCCATACATACTTAGGGCTCGTTTGGTACGTTGGACTGTACTGACTAATTTTCGTCGGATAGTATTAATTTGTTCCGAAGAGTACTGACTATTTATCCATAATATTATAAAGTGTTTGGTGCTGTTCCAGATAAATAGTCTGACTAAGTTATACTATGTTTGGTGATGTTCCGGATGACATCAGATCAAACTATTTTTAAAATAAAATAAAAATTCTTTGATAATTTTAATGGAAATTGAGATTCAAATAACACCAAACACCTGACATAGACTATTTACTCCTATCCAGAGTCTAATACGGTGTACCAAACGAGCCCTTATAGTATTGTGTTGTGTGATTGGGCCTCTGGATCTCTCTTCATAAGAAATGCTCAAGGTGGTTTTTTTGCACTTGCTAATTAGTTGTAGTTAATCTTGATGGTCCAATGTGGAAGTTGTTTGTGAGGTAAAATACCTAGGCCAAGCTAGGCCAGAGCACGGTGTTAGTGGTCGAGTTGGGCCAGAGCACGGTATTAGCGGTCGGGTTGGGCTCGAGCCTGATCGCCATATATTTTTCCACCCTAACTCATGTGGGCTTATGGGCCTATTGGTTCATGAACTTGGGCTCGGTGCACATGAGGTTGACATCAACATGGTTTACGTAGTGTTCACTCAAATGACTTTTAGTCCTAAAGGAGTTGGGATGTTTCGGGATTACCAAGACGCCTATTTAAATGGAGTCCTAGTCCGAGATGGGTTAGTTTGTTCTGGAGTTCTAGTTCGAGGAGAGCTAGTTTTCTCTGGAGCTCCACTCCGAGAAGGATTAGGTAGTTTGCGATGATATAAAAGGCTAAGGTCATCCTCCGTAAAAGATATGCAATTCTAAGCACTAGTAGAACCTATTGTGCAATTTTATTATCAAACACTCGACTGACTTAAGCATCGGAGAGTCCTTGGCTGGCACTATACTAGTGTCACCCATTGAAGCTATCTTGTTTTACAGGTTCTGGATGACGACTTGGTTGGTCACGCTGACTTAGTCCGGAAGAATTGCCCGACCTCAATCTCGAAGAGGTCATCTTTTGTTGAACCAATTTTAGGCATCAACAGAAGTATACCAAGGGTCTTGATTTTCTGCAGAGGTGAATGAAAAAAAAAACAAAAAAAGGAAAAAAAAAAACAAAAAGATTCGATGAAAAAGGAGGGGAAAGTGTTATTCTTCCACTTGCATGCCCAATAAAAGATTATGGGCTTCAAAAGATGAACTTGGTAGGTATGCGTATGACTCATGAGTGCGAAAGAAGAATAAAAGATAATCACATTTTGTCAAATGAATATTTTGATGTCAACAATTTTGTTCTTGTTATTGTTATAAAACACAACAAATGTGTGAAATTTCCCAAAATTCAGATGCAGATGGAGTTGTCAACGTCAAAAGTTGAGGCTGGGCAGGCAGCGGCTCATCTATGTTCCAGAGTTTATGGGACACGGGCCAAGGTTTTTTCATCTTGTTATCTATTGTTAGTCAAAAGTTAGGCAGCTTTAGTTTTATTGGGATCTAGCAAGCTAAGCTAGCTGGCCCTGCATCTCCAGGCAACCGAAAAACAAAAGAAGTTTGGTAGCTTGCCCCGTTTGTTTGACTAAGAAACAAGGAGAAATCGAAAACCACGCAAACGCCATAATGAATGGCGCGCGCCCCGCTCTCAGGGTTTGAACTTTGAAGTTACTTGACGGGTCCAACACAAAAAAAAATTAACATATGGGCCAAAAAGGGCCTGACTTTCAATATCCATCCCAACATCCATGCAGTGCAGCCTTGCATAGAGATGAAGTCAATAAACAGACAGACAAAAACGAAGGAAAGTTCAGAGTGAATAATTTCAAAGGGCATCGAAGCCCAACAACCACATTTTGCCATCCATACGATCCAAAAGCAGTATTTACCAATTTACCACCCAGTAACCTTCAAAGACGGACAACACAGAGATGAACTAAATGTATGAAATAGCAAAAGGGGCCGAAAACCAATCAGAATAAATAGCTAAACATAACCAAGGATGGTTAATAACAGATGTCTGAATCAAACAAACAATAACTAGAGCCCACCAAAGGCTTGTGCTGTCTCAAGAGAAACAACACTTAACATGAATGGAAAAACTGCAGCAACAATAAAAGTAATTGAAGACAATTTTTAAACATGCTCTAGGTTTTTACCATTACCAGGCCATTGCTGATAATGGGTAATTTATTATTCGTAATCAGAAAATGCCGACCATAATAACTTTATTGTACTTAATCTTCTTCCTCTTCTTCATCTCTCCAGCAGCCTTTAAGAGTTGATCTAGGAGAACCACAGCGCTCAGTCTTGAGGAACCTATTGTAGACAATGGAACCACCCATTCCAAGCTCTTCGTGGCTGCTCTCTTTGCGACAGTATCCCTTCAAATCCACTGAAGATAGTTGCTGGAGTGACTTGGTAGCAACATCAGCGTGCACAGCAATGGAGAACTCCCTCGGTTGGAAACAAGCCAGGACCCTCTCAACCAACTGGTTGATATTCACATCTTTCAGATCATATCCAGCTGTTTCAAAACTTGCATAACTGAAACCATCTTCGGGTGTAACATGAATGGTTGAAATTGCAGCTCCTTCAATGGAATTCATGGAATAACCACAGGGGTCAAACTCGAAATCGCAAATATCAGAATCTGGAAGGATCTTTCGGATACCAGAATCGTTTGTCATTGCAGCTGCAGAGCTTGATTGGGATTTGTAGAACACAGAAGCCTTCTCCCTGTCCAAACCAGTCATGCACATTTCTAGAGTGTAAACAGGGTCAACTAAGCTTCCTGATTCAGCAGAAGCAGAATACACATGCCATTTCTGAGGTCCATCTGACCGACCCATCACATACGCCCTGCTTCCTGAACCAAGCTTTCCAAAGTAGCCGTCAAGGACAGAAACTTCCTCTGAGAAGTTACGATGAGGGTATGACTGTGCCCCTGGAAAAATGAAACTCCCGCGAGTGTACTTCACAGATCTCACAGAAAGGGAAATGGTTTCAGCCAACTTCAGGAGAGGCGGGATCACAAGGAGCAACTTGGTTGTCCCACAAGTTTTGATGATCATCTTGTACGGATAAATAAAGAGGCTTGACTCAGAAAGAACATAGGAGTCCACATGATCATTTGACAATGAAGAGACGATAGTGCATTCAGCTTCGTCAAGAAGGGCATCTATCTGAGCTTTGGCCAGAGATCGAAGACCCCTTCCTTCAGGATCAACGAAGATGCTCGGTTCAAAAAATGATATTTCTAGCCTCTTTTCGAAACCTTCAAATCCAATTGCAGAGACCGCCATGGCCATTATCAACTAACAGGAACGATTATAGTCGCAAGAAGACCCAAAAAGCAAACAGAATACAGTCGCAAAGATACTACAGTCGCTAAGAGAGAAGAGAGGAAGATGCTGATCGAAGTAAAGACACAAAAACCAACTAAAAGCAATAAAAGTTTATGAACCACGTCTTGTGGTTAGGTTTCCAATTGAGAAATATCAGGATGGTTTGCGAGCGCACTGCACAAGATGGAAGCAGAAAGTTAACATTTTTCATGTACAATGATTACTTCCACAATTTACCCAGCTAGAGGGAACTCATAACCAAACTCTACAATAAAATGGCAAACCGAAACTTACGTTGGAGTAAGCAGCAGATCTGAACTTCTTGATTCCACCGTTGGGTCGGATGTCTTCGATGCTGTATCCAAGAGGTGCTTCATAGAATAAGGATTTACTACTACTAGAATTCTTTTTACCACCTTTAGACTCCATTAGATCATTCAGTTCTTCCTGTTGACAGCCAACCAAAAAAGATTTCACTAATCAGAAACAAATAATTAAAAGAATTAAGGTTTAGATCTACATGGAGAGGAATGTGGAACAAATCCCAGAAAAGAAATTTTCTCAACATCACAACATGTAGCTTATGAAACAGATTTGAGTCTATATGTTCAGAATCCAAATTATTCTTCAACCAACACGCAACATAAAACCCATATGAAATTTTTTTATTGGTAATGCGTATGAATTATACAGTTGATGATTTAACAATAAAAACTATTAGATTACAACACAAAAAAGGGCAAAATTTTATTGAACATTACTGGTACATGACAAAAATTAATTCATTTTAGATGGATTTCGTGGACAGATTTAATTAAAATATTTATGAAAATACGAATATATCAAATCATTGTGCAAGTTAAATCACCCTATTTGATGCAACAAAAGGAATTCCAAAACACAAATTTTATTCCAGCCCCAAAAATCCAAACCCATATAACCCAACCAGCTCTACCGTGGTAAACAAAACATCAGATAAAAATGAAAACTTTTACCAAAGAATGATAGCATATCCAGGTTATCAAAGGTTCCTCATTTTCCACACAGACCACATGGACAAATAATCAAATTCCCATTGAAATGAAGAAAAGAAACAACTAACATATGAAAAGGAAAAACAATCGAACTTACAAATATGAAAAATTGTTGAGCGTTCTCTTCGAACTATAAGTCAACGGCTTTCGACCTCCCCCGAAATCCCTAGATGGAAATTAATAAGAAAATCGAACGAACCAGCGGGCGGCGAGAAAATGCAGATATCAAAAGGGAGGCGGATCGAAAACCCTAGAAAAATTTGATTGTTGCTGTGGCTGTTTTGTTTTTCTGGAAAATGATAGAGGTATGGAGCATATTTATAGAGTACGTGAGACTGCTTTCCAAGTTTACCCCTGCTTGATGGTGAAAAGACGACCATGCCCCTACGCTCTCAAGTCTGCTATGATAGGCTGGAGACGTTATTTCTTGGAAACAGCTGAGCCTTTCAATGATCACTTTTTTTGTATTTGGTCAAAACTTTTTTTATTATTCACGGATCATGCATTCTTTCTGTTTCTTTTTAACTTTTTTTAGCTAAAAATAATAATTATCAGTAATCAAAGGTTTTAGGGGCAATAAAATTTCTTAATAACAAATAATAATAATAATAATTTAAATATGGAAAATTTATTTATCTTGGTAATTCAATATTGGAAAGTTGGTAAAGTTGAAAGAAAGTTTTAAAAAGGCATGCAAGCGAAATTTATCGCTGATGTATTATGAGATTAATATATATTCATGATGTAGAATCAATATATTCAGAAAAAATAAACCATTCATTTGTCTACTATTTTAGGATTTAATTGTCTACAATTATTACTTTGAAATTTTCTATTGTAGTGGGACTAACCGTTATAATAAATAAAAAGCTAGAGGTTAAGGATTTTAATTTTATTTATTATAAAAATATGGTAATCAAACAAAATTATCTCAAATGCTAGAACTAGTGAAGGCCTAACTTTTTAGTCTTTTTACTTTTGGATTGGTGAAATTTTGGGTGGGGTTGGGATTCGAGTATGAATAGAATAGGAGAAAACGACAAAGACAGACAGAATCAGATTCGCGTGGGAGGGCTGAAACGGCAGAGAGGTCTATCTCTACATTTAGATTTGTGGGGGCACTTTTTCGCGATAAGATTGGTGAGCGGTGAGGGCTGTTTTAAACAGAGCCACAAAGCTTCTGACACGTGTTCGACCTGTGTGGCTGTAACTTTTTCGTTTTTTTCGTTTTTCTTTTTTTCTCCTCTAATTAGCTACTTGGTTTTCTGTCCACCCGTTCCACTACTCTTTGTCGTGCATGGGCAACTTGTCAATTATTGTCAATTTTAAGCCACCCTTATTTTCCTGCAATGATTAACAGAAAAAGAAACCTAATAATTTCAACAGCCACCGGATTATAAGCATTTTCCTTGTAATTTCAACAACTTTATATATATGTTATACACGTCACGTGTGGCAAACATATGGAAAGTATGAATCAGAGTAATTTTGCTAGTTTTTAGTTTTTTGCAGCTCATAAAAATACATATAAAAAACTAAAGCAAATAGCACAAAAGAAAGTTTTTCCAAACACATCAACTTGACTTTCAGGTCAGTAATTTTATGTTTGAAATTCCGTGATAACATGATACTGTGTACCTGTCTTCCTCTAGTTTAGCGTATCATTGTATTAGAAAAAACACATCTATTTTATTTTGAAGAGTTTGTAACTCAAGTAGTCAATAATCTTTATTTATGTGTTTGAAGTCATGTGCGAATATCGTTGTCGATATATTTGTAAATAAATAAAACCAAGAAGTTTGTGGAAGGTCAATTAGACCAAATCCCTTAGTAATTGGATTCCTACTCACCACAATTCATAAGATTTTTAGATGCCATGCCAAAATTTCAACACTAACTTTGCTAGGATTCGGGAACATATAGCATATTATATGTGTAAAGAACATCTAGCCAGTTTTCTTTATTTGCTTTTTGTGATTAAGAAACAAAAAAGAGGGGAGCGAAATGAGGGCGTGGAGGATTTAACAACATTATCTGTGACTTGGAGATGTGCCCTTTGGGGCCGCCCTTGAGATTAGTCAATCAATCCCCACTCCTTAAGATATTCCTTGCTCCTTGATGAAGAAATTGAATTAAATTAATTATCGGCCTGCCATTCATGTTCAACACTATTGGCACTGTGTAGGTATTGGGTTTCATCAGCATCACTTGGATCTGGAAAGAAACGTGGGATAAGTTCTAACGCACTAAAATAATTCTTGTATCTTATGGACTATTTTGCAACGAATGAAAGAATCTGAATATGTTCATTTCGCCAAATCATCTTATTTTTGTCAAACAAAGCTTCTGGGAAATCTCAGATATATTCAGATTATATTATTATTTAATATGAAGGTATTTATAAAGAGGTATAAAAATACGTTAATTTTGAATACAATTTTATTAACTTAAATTAAAGTTTAACGAGCATGTTAAATGTTAAATGTGCATGCATGGTGTTAATATGAAACTTGTATTGTCATTTCCTAGACTTTAGCATAGGTGAAAAATTAGTATGTGAAGAATTGTTACAGGACGTGTTGGCACAACTCACGTAAAATATTCAATTGGCCTATTCACAAAAATGAAATAATTTGCTTGAACGTCGCACACAGGGGTTCGAACCCTTATCCCGCTTCCAACTTCTAAGCCTCTTAGCCACCACGCTAGTCATCACTTTGTGATTAGTGTCTATCGAATCTGGTATTTATAACTCTTCCAAGTTGTTTCTCAAAATATAAAATAATTACTTATTGTTCTATATTGTTGATCAAATATTTAATTACTTAATATAATTTATTTCTTTTCTATTTAATCCATTTAATGTTATTGCTTATTTTATTATTCATTATAAGTACTTACATTACTAGATTCTCCTTCAAATTGTAGCTTAATTACTTAAATCTCTATAATCATTTTCTTTATTTTCTATTTAATTCTTCTTTGGATAACTTTATTTATGTTCTTAGTTAATTTTCAATCTTCACTATTATTTTTTAAGCATGATAAAGTGCTTAATTTTCATGACAAATCAAGTTGGTTTACATCTTTAATTATTTTTTAATTTTTGATAAATTATAAATATAAGAATGTGTACCATGTCATGATGTCCAATGAATAACGTGAAATAAAGTTACTCGTGCATCTTACCATGCAACTTATAAAGTGTAAAATATTGTAGTAAAAATGATAAATAAATTACTAGAGGGTGTTTAATTTTCTTTCATTAATTACTCTAGATTTTCTAAGTCATAGAGTTTGTCAGCTCGCAATATAATCAACTTAAATCACTCAAACATGCTATGCTATGCATTTCCTTCCAATCTTTTGTGTTAAAATAATAGATGATTGACGAAATAAACTTTTTAAAAGTTTCATTAAAAATTTCCATGTATTTATCACAATTTCCGTGGTTTTTATCCAATTTTTATCGATATCGATATTTTCTCGATATTTCCATCGATATTTCCGTGTTTTTGAACCACCGATATTTCCGAAATCCTCGATATTTAAGACCTTGATAGTGAGGGTACACATAGAATTAAAGTAGTGAGTAAAAATGCTCTCATTTTGAATATCAAGTCATAAAGACTTATAATGCTTAAACGCTCGTTAATACGGTTGTTAATAGAAATGAATAATCTGAGAATCAAGGCCCCTCCATGATTACTAATTATTATTCTTAATTAGCTATGAAGATGAAACGTTGGTGACTGTTGGGCACTTGAAAAGCTCCAATTAAAAATGAAAATTAGGTCAGCTATTGAAAGGTTTTTTGATAATCATAACCCAATTATAGTCCGGATGGCTTTTGAGTTAGGAGAAAGGAAGCACCAAAAATGGGCTGAGGCTAATCAGCAACAAATAATAAAGTTTGGCTACTCAAGACTGAGGAGTTCCTCCTTATAATTAATGTAGTTTTAATACGTATTAAATTTTTTTTAATTTTTTTTATTTCTTTTTTATAAAAACTTTATAAATATTACTGAAATTTGACTAGTGTCAAAACCACATTAGTTATAAGGAGAGCCTCTTCAATTTAAAAAGCCAAACCGTGCTCATAATTTATTGTATAAGACGTAACTTCACCAAGGCAATTTAATTTGTTTAGCATTTTAATATGGTCTGCAATGTAACGTGTTCCCCTCTTATCTCTTTGTCCAATCTTAATTTGGCCCATATGCAATCTTCTTCTTCTTGGGCTGAGCTCTTTTTTGTCACATGATTAATAAAATCAGAGGAAAATTAATGAAATCAGTGCAATTAAAGTGCATAAAGTTGGCGTGCAATTAGCATGTCTAACTTCCTACCGATCCTTGATTTTTGTGATGCTAACTAATTAAGGTGTTGTAACAACTTGTTGGTCACTCTTTCCTTCCTTTTCCTAGTCGATTTTTTTTTGGGAATGGAGCGAGAGAGAGGAAGAGGCCAGGTCAACACAAATGTCCCGATTATATTTTTAGCTTGCGAGAGAACTCATTCAATTTCTGATGAAATTGAAAGTTGGATCAGGTTGAGAAAGGCAGATGAGCACGGGCTGGGCCCTAGCAGCTTGCTTCTTCTGGCTCGATCGTGGTTTGCGTAGGCGTACCACTATTAGGGATGAGACCAGCCCAATAGACCTGGTATATGTGATGTATAATATTTTGTTTGATGGACTTGTGCTTGTTCTGGACCTCTAAGCAAGCCATTGTTCTCCAAGGGGGATACTGGCTCGGACAGTGGCAGATCTAAGAATTTTTCAGGAGATGTGCAATATTTAAAAGGCTAAAAATTCGCAAAGAACTCAAGAAATGTCCTAGGTTCAAGTCCTAACATCTGTGTAGTGTGTTAAAAAAAAATGCTAAAAATTTAAAAAATAATTTAGACAACAAAGTGCCCTTAGAATTTTAACAAAACTAATGTCATTCATAATTAAAACAATAAGAGTTTTACTTCTATAACTAATTGATTATAGTCTATATGGAATATCAATTAATATGAATAAAATCCTTGTCAGTGACACAATTAGTTTACCAAAATTCATATCAAATATGAACAAAATCCATTTCAATTACATAGTTAATCTAACAAAAGTCAATACCCATTAATCTAACCAAAATAAATGCCAATTATGTCATATTCGGGGATCAACTCCGTCGTAGCACGATATTGTCCGCTTTGGGTCCTCCCCTCTCAAGCCCTTACAGTTTTATTTCTAGGAGCTCACGACCAACTTCTCAATGGGTCACCTATCCTGGGATTGCTCTGGCCCCCAACTCGTTTAACTTCGGAGTTCCTACGACTCCGAAGCCAGTGAGCTCCCAAAAGGCCTCGTGCTAGATGGATGCGGGTGTGCACATATAAGGCACATCATCCACTCTCCGTTGGTTGATGTGGGATCTTACAATCCACCCCTCTTAAGGGCCCGACGTCCTCGTCGGCACACTCGCATCACAAGGCAGAGTGGCTCTGATACCAAATTGTCACATCCCGGGATCAACTCCGCCGTATCATGATATTGTCGGCTTTGGGCCCCCCTCTGGCCCTCACGGTTTTATTTCTGGGAGTTCACGACCAACTTCCTAGTGGGTCACCCATCCTGGGATTGCTCTGGCCCCTAACTCGCTTAACTTCGGAGTTCCTACGACTTTAAAGCCAGTGAGCTATCAAAAGGCCTCGTGCTAGATGGATGCAGGTGTGCACATATAGGCACATCACCCCCTCTCCGTTGGTTGATGTGGGATCTTACAAATTAATCTAACCAAAGCACATGTGATTTGGAGTTCACGATATAAAATTACACGTGATTAAAAGTTCAGGGTAATTTTCGGTGAATTTTTCGGAACACATATGAGTTTTTAATGAATTTTTTAAGTTAGGCCAATTAGAAATAGACATATTTCAGCTTGCTATTGGACCATTTAAAAAAATTCAAAATGAGAAGCCCTGATGCGGAGCCTTCTTCTTCCTCGAATTGTAGCTCTGCAACTTAACTTCACATATTCTAGAAAAACTTTGAAAATTCATAACTTTGGTTGTGAAGCTCCGATTGATGAATCGTTTTCTCCTACATGCTCGTGAGATCGAGCCCAACAATCTAAGGTAAATATTCATGGTCTCATGTAGCAACAAACAAAACAACGTCTTTGAGGCATTTAGTCGAACAATTTGTGGTCACTAGCAAATGGGCAAATTTTGGCATCCCCAAGGAAGCTTGCGCCTCTGTGGACCCGCCAGTGGGCTTGGATAAGTTCTTTTCTATGTCTCAATTAAGAGGACTTCAATATTCTTTCAATCATGTGTCTAAGGCTTAGAAAGTACGAACAATACCTAGCTAAACAGAAAAATCGATGTTGTGGTCAATGCTCCCTTGATTGGCCTCGAAGACCTAATTTGGACTCGAGATAACCCCGAATTGGGTTAGGACTTTGTTAATTCGGGCCTAAACAAACCCTTGTTGTCAGTTTAATAAAGCCTTGTTCGGACCTAGAACCCTTGTTCTGGGCCTGTCAAGTAATAACAGCTATAACAAAATATTCAAATATAAAAATGCAGGAAAGTAAATTACTGGAAAGTAAAATACGAAAAAAGATAAATGACAAGAATGTAAAGTGCGATTAAGGTAAAATGCAAAGAGAATAAAGTTCAAGAAGCTAGAGATTTCTTTATCTAGCTCCAGCATGATAACAAGTTAAAACGAAAGCCAAATATTTCGCCATTTAGTTGTTTTTAAAGAACAAGTTACAATATTAAGGAGATTGGAGATTTCTCTTATCCAATTTCCATAAGTTTTAGTTGTTTAGAAGAAAACTAGATTGACTTTTTAAACAAGAATCATACCATGAAGATGGCAGAGCAATAAAAGATAAACGCAGGAGTTGTCAACTGGTTATCTGGGCAGCAAGTTGGCTATTTGAAAATCTTGAAGTTTGTTCAAGTGTTTATAAGATGTTACATCTGATTTTTGGAGAGATAGTCCTCGAGTGTTGCTGTTGAGCCTCTATATTTATAGGCAGAAATTTCGAATTAATGACGGTAAAGGCTGGAGGACAATACTCGATTGTTGTCCAAGGTTAGTTGCAGATTTGTCCTCGTGAGTCGATCCATAGGTGGGAGAAAAGGTATCTCAGATAAAAATACTGGATTCAAGGGATATCCCTTTGATTTGTCATCCTTTCGCAACTGGAAAACCAGTCGGAAGACCGCTCATCTCGGTTTTGGTGTTAATCAACCAGCTTGCTTCCTTGCTAAGAGAGACGACAGTCAAGTCATTTTTAATGGCGAAAACCCATCTTCAGAAGGTCATGTGGGTCAACTTGGTAACAGTTACCCATTTTCTAACTGTAGTGTAGGTTAAGACTGGGGTTTTTTCGCGACATGGGCTTTTGAGTGGATTTTACCAATTAATGGCCCAAATCCAAAAAAGCCTTTTTTGTTGGTTTTGAAAGAAAGAAACTGGGCTTGGGTTTAATGTAATCTTGTTTGAAAAACAAACCAACTTTGGCCCATTGTATTTTTGCATGCATGACTATGGAACACATTGTATTTTTCATTTAAACTCATAACCACCTTTAACAAAATAAAGATTGAATGCCACTATACCAAATAGTCATTAACTTTCATAGTACATATCTATGTCTACGTAAGATGACAATGATGGCAGTTCCAGCATTCGAAAGTCAGCTGGGCAAATCTTATATACTAAACTCGATGGTACAAGTGAATTTCATTAATAAACATAAAAAAGTACACCTAGTCAAGGAGGACGTATTGAGGCTTGCCCTTCAAATGCATCTCTATCCATAACTAAAAGTTCCACAAATGCAAAAACTAAAACTAAAATCAAAAGTAAATGCAATACAAAATAAAATAAAACAAAACCATCGATGCTTAGAACTCTTAAATTCTTAAATTCTTAAATTATTAATGCATTATCGATATTATTAGAAAACTCTCCTTCATCCCTAATTAAACCCTAGAATACTCAATCTTAAATTAAAACTATAATTAAAGTTATATAGAAAATAGAGGGAGAAAAAAGATGCTGATGTCGTGTAGCTAAAAGATAGAGAAACAAGCTAATGTCGCATAACCAAAAGAAAAAGAGAGAAAAGATATAGGACCACCTTAATGGCAGAGAAGATATGATATATTGTTTGCTTTTAATTTTGGACCCGACTTATAACATATGTAGGTATTCTTTTTAAGAAAAAATTTGGGCTGGACAAATATCCAACCTGCTATGTGCACAGAACACTAAAATCCTAAAATCCTCCTCTTTCCCTATAATTTTCTTTGTTGGCTACTTGTTTGTTGCTGCTGCTTCTCCCCTACAACTCATCTTCATATCTGAGATCATGTTATGCAGGTGTGGGCTTTGTAGTTTAATGGTCCATTTGGACTAATACCTGATCCTGGATCACTTGAGCATGATGCATGTTGGTGGCTTGCTTCCCCAATCCCACGCTCTACATGTCCCCTTTGTTGGTTCCCCTGAACCTGCTTCTTCTTCTGGCTGCGGCGGTGGCATATTAGGTGGCGGCTGCTTGTTGTTTCTAAGAGCATCTCCAGGAGAGTCTTCAAATTTTAGCTAAATTCTAGCTAAAATAGCTAGAAAGCTATTATCGCAAACTACTTAAAAGGTGTTTCCTCCAGCAATGTTCTCTATCTTGGTTAATTTGAAATATGTTATTATTATTTTCTCTTTCTCTTGCAAATCAAATATATTTTAAAAAAAACGTAGAAACCCAACCCAACCCCACCGACCTCTCAAATGTCTCTATCTCTCTCACCGTTTTTCTCTCTCCTCTAGTCAAATTCTCTCTAATCCTCTTGTATTGGGCTTTTATGTAACTCTCTATGATAATGACATGTTCATTCATTTGACAAAAAAAAAAAAAAAGAGTAAAATACTTTGGCATGTGTCAGATATATATAATCAATTTAAAAGTTTCTGATCATACGCCTTTGAGGCCATGATTTCATCAACAATAAAAAATTAGCTGTTGTAAAATCGCACAAGACATACCATAAGCTCATTAGTCAGAAGACTGGGATCGTTACTCTTTATCTCTCGAATGCTAATAACATCCTGTTGGCTTGTTGCTGACCATAAAAAGTTGTAAGATAAAGAGTTGTAGAATGGCATTACATGAACGCATGCATTCAACTCAAATGGTTTCAAACTCATGTCATTATCAATCCCTGATTAACATGGATATTCTAAATTCATAGGGACCAGTTCATACCAAATCATGCAATTCATATGCAAACTGTGCAAAGGAAAAGTTGGACCTGTACATTGTTATCGTGCCTCAAACGAACACCACTTAATTTTGGCTATGGCAAGGTTCAGGCCCAAGGGAAACTGGGAAAGCTATGCACCCTTGTTTAATTCACAACATCAGTAGTCTGAGGCAGTGTGTCAGTCATCTTCGTCTGACCTTGATAAATATATCTTTTGAACATTCTATTTATGAATCCATGCACGTTCGTATGTGCCAAGTAGCAATTTCAAGAGATGTATATACAATGTCTTAGCAAACTTCAAATGTACCACACACTGTCGAGATAAAGTCATGATAAAACTGCAAATAAGCAATTAGGTAAAGAACATGTATTTCTTATCCTAAATGGAGTTGTGACTGGTGTCATCTCTGCAGCCAAGTGATGTATATAGCCATTTGTTCTATATCATTGTAACCATTCTAGTCACAAAGCATACATGCCTCCAGCACAAGTTCATGGTGTACCTTCGCTGCTGTAAATGATTAGAGGCACTGGTATATGTTGAACAGTAAGTAATATCATGATTAATATTTCCTCCAGATTCCATAAACATAAAGTCCCATTTTCTTTCTTTGTCAAAGACAAAGTTATGAATTCATTAAATCATAAACTAATCAGAGAAATGAGAAAGATCTTATCTGTTAGGCAATTTATCTTCATTGGCTTATAGGCCTTGAACTTCTTCCTCATGCATATGGACAAAATCCACAAGATTTAATAACACTGAGTTTCCCTATACCAAACGATTACATGTCTGCCAAATGAAATAAAAACTGAGACCAACCTTTAGGAGACTTTGAAAATCGTGGAGAATTTTTAGAGGAAAATTGTCTAGTAAAAAATTGATACTAAAGATTTATATTGCTTATTTTATGCTATGTAGATAATCAAGTGATAGTGAAACACTCTCCTTTGAAGGATCTAGTCTGGCCCCCACCCCAATTCAGTTGGTTTGTTATAGAATATATGTAATGCCAATACAAATTTGGATAACGTCCGCATTGTTATAAAACTAAGAAATTGGAGAGGGAATTGAGATAGAGAGCATAGAAATCTGATATTTTTATTAAGATTTTTGTTTTATCTTTTACAATGAGGAGGATGTCTTATTTTATAGGTAAAGATTATTGCCTCCCGTGGATGTATAGTTTGCTCTCGAGGAATGATGGCAAACAAGCTTCATCATGATGTCCTTCATTATTTCCAAATGTGTGGGCTCCACTCAAGACTTTACAACACACATACAACTTCAAAATTGTGAAAATGTATTTCACTAAAACTCCAACGCCTTGAAGGATTGTGGTGGTCCCCTTTCTTAGTATATACTATGGAACGAACAAGTGCAATGCTAAATTGCCAAAATCTCATGCAACAAATAATCTTGTATTCCATATTCAAAAGCCGGCGCCATTATTCGTGCATAAATATTACCGTAGAATCAATCATAACTCTCTTCCTTTGTGCTAAAGGGGGTTGGTTGGCATTTTATAAGCAATGAACTCTAGAACTCCAAATTTCATATCTCTTATTTATCTTCATGTTCTACGATAGTGATATCATATTATTTGATTTCATCCATTATCTCAAATTTAAAATTCATGAAAAACGCCTTGTTACTTAGGCTTTAATTTTTGCTCTCACATACATTATTTTGATTTATGGCCAGGCACTCAAAAGTCAAGACTGACTTTGGGCTTTGGATGATGATGATGTGTCAGTGAGAGAGCCAATATAAGGTGTGACATGACCCCTGGCCCGCAAATTTTTGTTAACATTGTGTAAATGAACTTCAGTCCATATCCTAGAAAGGAAATTTCCCTATAATTATGTTGTGGCCCCCTCAAAACAATAACCACTTGGCAATGGAGACCTTGATTCTTAAAAGGACTTGAGGTTATGTCAATGGCGGATTCCCCCTTTTCTATAATATCCAGCAACCATATAATTAAGCCAATTTCTCCAATAGTCAACGTCCAATAGTCCTGAGCAAAAAATAAACTAAATAAATAGTTATTGCGTTTCATTGGGTAGTAATTCTGTCAAATAATTTTTCACACGTGAAAAATCATAAATAAAAGCACGTATTTGCCAAATTCTTCCGCTACTACTATTTAATTGATTTATTTATAACTGTAATTTTTTTATTTTAGTTTTATTTTATTATTTTTTTCAGCATATAAGAATACACATAGAATAGAAGAAACTTTTCTAAGATATGAAAACATAGAGTTTTATTTTGATTCATGTGACTGATTGAGTACACAATTATTTTAATTTTCTTTAACTAGTTTTATGTTTGACCTCCATTATATAGGGGAGCCACACAATAGCTGGCTCAAAGTCAAAGGATTAATGGGGAAGTTAGATGGAATTGCCTACCACATTGAGTTAATTAAACCCCTTATATATCTTTATAATAATAATAAAAACATGTATATTCTAGCTAATATGGTTGATTATATATATAAAACACGAGGTATTTCCCTTCTTCTTCTTTTTTGGCAATTTAATCAGTCCAGATAGATTAGGTTGTCAAATTCGCATTCTAGTGCCCTATACATACGCATGTGGCAACATGCCGAGGCTGTGCGAAGTCCACAAAAAGTATTTTTGTCCGTATAGTTTGTCACTTTTATTATTTTGGTCTTCGTAGTTTTATTTTTGTCAATTTTGTTTTTGTAGTTTTTTAATTTTGTAAATGTTATTCTTATAATTTTCAATCCGAAGTAATTCAAGGATACGTTTCAATTTTTGTCAAAATTTCTACAAATTCCGTTAAGTTTTGACCACATGCTCCTCACGTAGAGGGTGTTAAGGTCCACTTGAGCCAAATTCCTTCAAGTTCACTCAAATTTTAACCCAGAGATGCAAATGTTTTCAAACCCCAAAACCGCACCTAAAGTGAATAAGAAGAGTTTCAGCTTGTGTTTTACCGTTAGATGGGCTTGAGTAAACTCATACCCCTCCATGTCACACGTGATCAAAACTTATTGGGATTTGGAGAAATTTAACAAAAATTGAAATGTATCCTTGAATTTAGGCCTCATCATTTGGCCCGCGGGCTCATAGGCCAATGGGGACCCTCCCGGGCCATTGAAAAAAAGCCCAACCAGGCTCGTTATGAGCTTTGAGATGGCTCGGCCCGCCTTGGGCTGGGCTATGCTTGGGCTTTAGTGTCTGAAGCCAAGCTCAGCCCATAGGCCTGGCCTGATTAAGCCCAAGAAAGCCCGGCACGACCCGCCCCGCCCACAAAAGCCCAACCCGTTAAGCCCGCATACACATATAATTATGTATAAATAAGAGTTTTAGATTAGGATTATATCACTAAAATCACATATATAATTTGTTTCATTTCATTTACTTTTCTTTACTCATTCCTAGTTTATAATTGATGATTATCATATTAATTTGTGTCAATTATTAATACAACAATTATATATATAAATAAGATGAACAACATATCATATCACCAAATATAATTATATCACGAAACATAATCGTACCACCAAATATAATCATGTTTTTCTTAAATACATCACCAAACATTTGCATATTTATTCATACCATCCTTTTAAAAATAAAAAATTTTGATACTTATTATTTTTTTAAAATTATTTCTTAAAACGTATTACGGTCTAATTATGTAATAACCTCAAAAATAATACTTGGTTTTATTATTTTTGTGGAAAATCTTATTAAGTTGTGTGACTTTATTGGGTGTTTTATGAATTTGGTTTGATGTGAAAATATTGGAATTAAGTGAGTTTAATCTCAAATTTGGACTAAAATGCCCTCATGATTATGTTTATGATTTTTTTTCGAATGAAGTAGGCCCGTTTCGGCCCAGCCCGATGGGCTTGGGCTTTGAATTTTCTAAAAAAACTCGGCCTGGTATTTTCTCTTTCCTCTTTAAAGCTCAGCCCAAGCTCATTAAATTTGGGCCGGGGACGAGCCCTACTTGAATTGCTTCAAATTGAAACAACATGAAATTGACAAAATATAAACTACAGGTCTTTCTTCATTTGCATCGAACAGTTATATATACTAAACTCAGTAAGTTATTACCTTCAACCATAAATGGCAAGTGGTTGGGATATAATAAATTGTCATGAAACCCCAATGTAAGGTCCTTGGCAATGGCAGTCAAAGGCAATGGGTTGGGGCTATGGTCTAAAATATCGATGATATCGGAAATATCGGTAGTCCAAAAATATGAAAATTTCGATGGAAATATAGATGATATTTTGGTTTTTTCAAATTACAGATATTTCGGAACATAGCCATACACATATCGTATAAATATCGACGATAATATCGAAAAATATCGATGTCGATAATTTCACTCACACTTCAGCAATATTTTGTCAAAATATCGGTGTAATATCCCTAAAATATTGATGTAAAGGGAAAAAAAAAGGGAAAAAAAAGGGAAAAAATGGGAAAAAAAAAAGGAAAAAAGGGAGGAAACAAAAAACACAAAGGAGATTTGAACCCCTCCCATTTTACTCCTCCAACACCTTAACCACTATATCTCACTTATGTTTTAGTGATAATATGCTAAAATATTTATATTTATATGGGTGACATGTTAACAATTACATGCAAAATGATTTTGGGGATTTATCATTTGATGAATACTCTTCACAATACATTTACTCTACACATAGAGATGATGAAGATAGTGAAAAATTTGAACCTCATAGGAACTCTATGTGGTACTAAGTCACTCATGTATCTTACCATGCAATGTATAAAGTGTAAAATATTGTAGTAAATCATTATATATAAATGATTATGGTGTGTTTAATCTTTTTTTCATTAATTACTACATATTTTCTACACTCACAGTGTTTGACAGCTCGCTGTATAATCAACTTAATTCATTTAAATCCATCATGTAATGCATTTCCTTCTATTTTTTTTTGGATAAACTAATAGATAATTGACTAAATAAACATTCTCCAAAGTTTCAATAAAAATTTCCAAGTTTTTCTTACAATTTCCGTGGTTTTTATTCAATTTTTATCGATATCGATAATATCCTGATATTTTCATCGAAATTTTCATATTTTTGGACTACCGATATTTCTGATATCACCGATATTTTAAACCATGATTGGGGCCAACACTCTGGCCAGCTCTATTTGATGGTAATTTCTGAGGTTGATCACATAATTAGCAGCTGCTGCTAATGGCAAGTGAGTTAATATACAAAGGCAAGTGAGTTAATAAGAATTATTTTATTCTGTGAAGTTGTTATAAATAGTCTAGTACAAGAGAGCCAGAGAATTAGTCACAATATCTGCACAAAATAATTTGAGCTGCCATGAGGCGACCTTTTGTTTCATTCTTTTTGTTCATAGTCGTAGCCGCTCTTGATGTCATTTTATCATCTAAACCGCCGGCGGCGGCAGCAGCATCAGCAGCAGCTGCTAATTATGTGATCAACCTCAGAAATTACCATCAAATAGAGCTGGCCAGGGTAGTTGGCCCCGAAAGCATTGCCTTTGACTGCCATGGACAAGGACCTTACGTTGGGGTTTCAGATGGTACAATTCTCAAATGGCAAGGACCTCGCTTGGGTTGGATTGAGTTTGCCTTCACCTCCCCAAACAGGTAAGATCTCTTCAACTTCTTGTTGGTCAACCGAGAGATCAATGAAAACAACATTATGTAAATGTTTACAGCATTGATCTTACTTCTTGTTTTTATCCTTTATTTGCTAATGGAAAATAGCTCCGTTGCGAAAATTCCTAGCATTAGTGTGAGTTCGTTGACCGCGTAAGGGCAGATCCATCTTGATGACGAATTCCTCGATAATGAGAAATAGAAATTGACTTTGCAAGTATTGGTGAACCAAACAAAAATCTTCATTTTGTAATTCTTAGATTTCTAGTGTTCTTTCGTTTGGTCGCAGTTTTGAAGTTTGGGGTTATGCTTTACTAGTTACCAATCGGGCTGTGAGGCCTCGTCTCTACAGAAGTTGACTTTTTTGGGTACTAAGCGAAGTTGACTTTTTTGGGTTGACATATTATTTCATCCATAAAAAAAATAATATGTTTTTCTTATGGATTTTTATTAATTTTTAAATATGCTTCTTTCAACAGTAATACTTTCAGGTGTTATAAAACTAGAGGGAGAAAATGTAGAGAGAAGTGATATGCTAAAGATAAAGCTTCACCATGTTTATTCATCTCTTAATCTTTGGTAGAACCACCTATTTATAGGCTTACAAGATAGAAGATTGAATACCATCATTTACAATATACCTATAGGTTACAAGTACTAATTACAAATACTTAGTGCATAGGTTACATAAAATCCAACGGTGGAATATTAAGAGGTATGGTGGTCATCCACCAACTCATGCATTTACAACACTCCCCCTTGGATGTCCACCATACAATGACATTGTTTCCTCATTAAAAACCTTGCTTGGAAAACCTAGTCGGACAAAACCAAAGCGAAGGGAAAAAGAGTGAAACTTTCTTCTGAATCATTGATATGGTGTTGGATGAGCTTATATTGCCTCGTTAAAACCTTGCTAGGAAAAACCCAGTAGGACAAAAACCTAGTCGAAGGGAAAAAGAGTACAACGCGCATCTGCCTTGAATGTAGTAGAATTGGGATGCTCCCCCTGATTAATATCTCTCCTTCTCTGATTTGAGCAATACAATCAACATTGTCTTCATACATGATCATCTATCACACTATTCAACATGCTTTTCACTTTTCAAATGATTGAAATCTTTAGGAGTATCAACAACTAATTTAGTAGTTAGAATATGTTACAACAATATCAAATTTGAATTCAAAATACTCAAACTCTTAGTGTTAACTCTTAATTAAGAATATTGTGGTACTTTATATCCTTCAAGAGGTTGCTTCATCCGATATATCTCAAATATTTCATGAGCTTTGCGGATTTCCATGTACCATATAGTCTTAATAAATATGCATTTAACACATACTATAAGTTCTGCGTTAAAGTAACAACCGCACTTATAGAAATGTGGATGCATTTACGATGAGATTGGAGACTAAAACCACATGTCTCTCCCAGGAAACCTTATGTCATATTAGTGATCTTATTTCACTTCACAAACACCAATTCGTAACCTTCATACTGAGCATTTGTAATTTGGTGTTTGAGTTATAGGTTCAATATCCAACTCTTCTTATTTAGTGATAAATGGAATTGCCTATTTCCATTTTTGGCCAATCACTTAACTTGTCGACATTCATGAAACGTGATTTAATATAATCATAGCCCTTGATGATTGTAGTAGCTACTAATAAACCAAATGTATCATCAATTTGTGATCCCACAATTCTTATGTGCATGCGCATGCATAATTTATAATCATCTCATTGCTTTGGGGTACCAATGCCTCTTCAGGGGCTTATGTTGTCACTTATGGGACAAACACCTCTTTTACAATGAATTATTTAGAATATGTGGATCATAACCTCCTATAGAGCGTTATTTTTTTATAGGGCTTGAATTTTTCAAATAATTTCCACTTCTAGGGAGTTAAGTTTTTAGAACCTATATTTCTGACATGCTTCAAGCATGCATTATATATATAGTCACCATGTTAATGGATTGTGATACGAGAATATCAATCCATGTTAGCATATGTACAACTTATATATGCATTATCTTGATGAGACAAAAGCGGATTGATTCAACACTATTTCACGACGTTCTTTAGGAATTGTCATTTCTCCCCCTAACGGCGGGAAAATTGTCTCAAAATGTAGAAAAATAAACTCACAGTTGTTATCAAATATGTGACCATTTTAGTAGGCACATTCAGTAAAACTGGTGAAATGATCCATAATTAGATGTTGTATAGGCTCACAAATATCCCCTTGAATTATTTCAGGAAAGATGGCTCAAAGTCAATTTTTTACTGAGATGATCTTATGACAGCTTTTATTTGTGAGCGTTCTTTGTAATGATATTGTTGGACAAGACAATAATTTGAGTCTTTAAACGATGTCCTTACAAATTTATAAAAATCTTATGCATCATTGTGGGACATGGATTGCCAAGATAGTCATGTCACAACATAAAAGTTATTCGGTCAATGAACTTCTAGTTCATGACATCATTATCTTCAACTATAATAGTTGTGTAATATTGGGGCCTCAAGAACTTTTGGTTCATAACATCATAAACTTCCTACCCACAAAAGAAAGTAGGAAGTTTCTCCAATAGACACCTCTGGCTATCAATATTGGGGCGGTAATACAAAACATTACCATTGTAAAACGAAATTAATTAATAACTTAACATAAATAAAATAAAATATAATAAAATAAGTAAAGTGGTATAAACAAGGAATAAAATAAATCAATTAAAGATTATGAAATTTCAAGATAATCCAATATTAATGTGGATTCAATATGTAGATAAAACTACAAGTTTAAGAATTGGATTTCCAACCAATTCAGGTTCATATAGGCACAAATAAGTAATGAACTTCAAGTTCATATATAGTATTAAGATCCATGAAAAACTATGAACTTCAGGTTCATATCAATATATATTCGAAACTTCAGGTACGAATACGTAGATCTAAATAAATTGAATTAATAGTTGTGCTTTGAACTTCATACTCAAATCGATGTATATGCACTCGAAACTTCTGGTTCAAGTTCTTGACATATGTAGGCCTTATGGAATTCTGATTTTGATTAATACAAAATCGAGGAGTTTTATGTCCTTATGTGCTCTTTAAATTCGCGGAACTTCACGCCCTCAATTATTTGGAATCAAAGAACTTCAGGTTTTGATTCAATCAAAAGGACTCTATATCCTAATCTAGTTATATGATGAGGATCATGGAACTTCGGGCCCTTGATCTTTTGTATAATTCAAACTCATCATAATAATTAAGATCATACTTAAAATTAAATAAACAAACAAATAAAAACAAAAACATAGCATTATATTCATGTGTAATAAGAATAAGAATTTTTTTTCTTAAACAAGCATGATGAAGTCTGATGGTGAGTACAAAGAAACTCTATACCATGTGATGACTCTAGCTCATATAAGAAGAAAGAAAATTCAGAGAAAGAAAACATACCAAGAGCAATGTCGTGTTGATAACGTGTTATAAAACTAGAGGGTAAAAAAATGTAGAGAGAAGTGATATGCTAAAGATAAAGCTTCACCATGTTTATTCATCTCTTAATCTTTGGTAGAACTACCTATTTATAGGCTTACAAGATAGAAGATTGAATACCATCATTTACAATATACCTATAGGTTACAAGTACTAATTACAAATACTTAGTGCATAGGTTACATAAAATCCAACGGTGGAATATTAAGAGGTATGGTGGTCATCCACCAACTCATGCATTTACAACATCAGGTAATTTTTATTATTATTTTTGAACTACTAAATTTTTTTGTTAATCAGGCCAAGGAAATTATGTGATGGGTCAACCAACGCAACGAATGAACCCATATGTGGTAGGCCACTGGGCCTCAAGTTCAACCCCAAAACTTGTGACCTGTATATTGCAGATGCCTACTTTGGGCTCCTCAAAACAGGCCCTACTGGTGGAAAGCCGGAGGTACTTGCCAGTTCTCTAGGAGGGGTGCCCTTCATGTTTACAAATGCTCTGGACGTTGATGAAGAAACAGGCATTGTCTATTTCACAGACACAAGCACTGTCTTCCAAAGAAGGTATATTATCTAACTGCTTACTTCTTATTCTTTTTTTTTTCTTCGTCCCGCAATGTGTCTAATGATCTGAACCGTTTATTTTATCTTTTTTGAACTTTGTTTTGATCGTAGGGTATGGATGCAGTCAATCCTAGACGGTGACAAAACCGGGAGGCTACTAAAATATGACCCTTGTACAAAGGAGGTGACAGTGTTGCTTCATGATTTGGCTTTTGCAAATGGTGTGGCTCTAAGCAAGGACAAGTCTTTCATCCTAGTAGCCGAATCTGCCCCCTTCACAATCCACAGGCTTTGGCTTCGATGCCCCAAAGCTCCTGCCTTTGAAATTTTTGCCCAACTAGAAAGGCCTCCGGATAATATCAAGAGCAACAACAGAGGAGAATTTTGGGTTGCACTCAATAGTGGAAGAGGAGTTAAGGAAGTAGTGAATATTGAGACCTCGGACAAATGGTTGAATGTAAATGATCCTGTAGCAGCAAAGTTTGATGAGCAAGGAACAGTTGTGCTGGTGTTGGATGGAGAAGGCGGTCCAGCTCTGGAATCTGTTAGCGAGGTTGAAGAACAAAATGGGAATTTGTGGGTTGGGTCGGTAGTGAAGCCTTATGTTGGTGTAGTTAAGTTTCAGGTATAGCATATAAACATGTGATATTCTGAATTTCATAAATTCATAGGCATAGCTTTAGCCCTATAGCCTATAGCTTTTATTATTGATACATTTCTTTCGCAATATAATCTGCTTGAGATTTAACTTCTACACGCAAACGGCTTATAACTCAAGTAATTAAGAGTAAATTACTCATACATCCACATTATGAAATTTAAATTAACCTGGTAATATTATGTGCTCATTCTTTCACCCAGACCCGAGTCTTCTACCCTTCACCTATTTCTGTTCCTTCTCATTGGCAACCACCAATTCTTACTATACTAGAGATCCTAAATCTCTAAATTCTTACTATACTTTAGAACTCTCTGTTTTCGTGGCCAATTCTCACACATACATCTGTTCTATGTATGATATCAAAGAGGAAACAAATTCACTAAATGTGAGAAATGGAAATCGACATTTGCCTATATTCAATTGTAGTTTGAGATATACATGGCAAGAATGTAGTCATGAACAATGATGACTGATGTGATTACACGAGATCAAAGATGGTCTCACCTGAAAACATGAAACCATTGTTACGATTTTTTCTTTCCACCTATAATATATGGTACCATAGAGTGTTAATTTATCAATCCCACGAAAGCAGTCATATAGCCTTCTCTAGCCATCTTGGCAATCTCAATGATGATTTCATTCCAAGCCTGGTAAGGAACACCGAATACAATAGGTGCAGCAAGAACATGAAGGATCCACTGTTGATCAATACCTGTTAAATATATAAAGCCTTCATACTCTAGTATATAAGTGTGTGCGACAGAAGGAGAGAGACAAAGGGGGAGAGAGTACCAGAGTGCCAAATAAGGCATATATCACTCCCATCGACGGGACTGTATAGATGCCCGACGCAGTGAATATGAATGTTAGAGAAGCATGAATGTTTATAGTGATCTGCAAGCAAATTTGATCCACCAAAGAAAACAAAACAAAAGTTGAAACTCAAATCTAGGTATTGCATCAAACTAATACCAGATAAAGGATAGTCAATTACCAAAGCAAGTATGTTTTCACTTATCAAGAATGAAGATATCAAAACATAGCCTACAGCGCCCAGTGATCGAACCTGGATATACAACGAATTTTACCATTAACTAAAATCTTTAAACGAGATAAACACTGCTTCAAACAGATTTAATGAATTCAAGGAAGAAGGGAGAAAACACTACAATTGTGCACAAGAGAATTGAAAGACCCCAATTTGCTCCCGACCTGAGAACATGCAAAACAGAAGGTAAACTGCTAATCAGAATGACATGGACTAAAAAGTAATCCATACCCACTGCTTAAACTAATTTGAATTACTTCATACCTCCATAAACCTCCCATTGTGAAACCAACTAAACCATGCTTAAGCTGCACAAGAGAGAATCTATTAAGCAAGTCAATAATCAATCAGTACGGTGGGAAGAAGAAAATTGTTATAGATACTAATTCACAATATAAAGAACAACTGGACAAGCAGACTCACCAGATAAGTTAAGGCTTTCACTGGACCAGACAAAACTAGTAATAGCATAGTTGTTGCCACCTAGCAAGACCAAAAAACCATTGCAATTATGTAATGCAAAGGTTATATCAATCTCTAAGTTCAAACATGGTGGGTTACGAAAATATTCACAAACCATAGTTTTTCTTCCAGTACTGATGCCCCATCTCATTGAGGTGATCACTATTGGCAACGAGAAGAAGCAGCCAAAATAATTCTGCACAAAAACCAACCTTATTGAGATAATGCGTACTAGAATGAATGACATAAGACATACGGATAACCATGACAAAAGTTCATACATAATCCCAACCAAGTACACAAGTTAATTACAGTTCCTCTGTTTTGGTTTATCTCTGCAACCAAGCAAAGCTGTTGAAACAAAGTAGCCTAACATCAACTAAAGTATCTAAAATGTTCAAATTATAAAAATCAAAATGAAAAACAAACAACTTCATGTAAAGCTCGCTGCTTTATAAGCAATAAACAGTAACAAAAGCGTTAAAGACTACAAAATAACACAATTGAAACTGTTAATTTGGGCTGTTTGTCTAAACTGATTCAAACCCATATTTCATTATAAGTCAACAAACCTCAATTGCGAGAGAATTGCTGAGGAAGTACACCAAGCCAGTAAGTGCAGCAAACATGGAGCACTCCACCAATGCTAATGTCTTCTTATAAACGACGCCGTCGGGCGATAAGTCTTCAAGCTCGGGTGAAATTTCAGTGCTTTCTTCTTCATTTGTAGAAAATGATGATGCTTGACTTGCTGATGCCCTAACAAATTTGAAGGTGGGGTTGGATAGTAAAATTGGGGGAAACGAAAAGGGGTTGGGTTTGAGATAAATTTTGGTTCTTTGAGAGGTGGGAGAGATAAGGTGAGGAAGAGGGAGAGAAGAGTGGAGAGGGGTAGTTTTGGAAATGAAGAATGATGGGGTGAGGTGGTGAATTTGCAGGGGAATCATGGAGTTCACAGAGTGAGAGCTCTGAGAAAGTGAGATTGAGAGCGGGAGAGGAGCTTTAGATTGGGCTTAATTGGCTGTGAGGATATTGGGCCTTGTTTGGTCTTGGGTTGAGTTTTGCTTGTGTTTCTACATTGGGCTAAGGGCAAATGAGTCTTTATTGGCGTATCCACCCAACAATTTCATCAGAATTACCCATGATGTAGAATTCCTTGGATATTATCATCTCAATCATGGATTCTTGAAGCCTTACTCAAAAAGTAACATTTCTCTTTTCCAATAGTTTTCGATACAAACGATATTGATATTGGTGGAGTGTGGATACGAACACAGAACCTCGAGTACAAGAATAACTCTTTTAATCACTTGAGTTACAAATTCATTTTTAATTATTAGAGTCCTATTACTCTATTTTCCAACTCTTGAAAATTGTCTTTTTGTTCAACCACAGAAAAAATTTATTTGTTTGGGAAACAATTCCTTCAATTAAAAAATGCTTACGTTCTTCTTCTTTTTTCTTTATTCAGTTACAACCGTCCAATCTAAGCATTGAATCATAAGCAAAACTTAGGCAAAGGCACATGGCATTGACACCCCAGAGAAAGTGAACGTCAGACAGCAAGCATGTCTTTTTTACAAATCTGCAGGTTAAAATTGCACTTAATCATGAGCACATTCAAAACAAAAGCAATCTTAAGATCCCCAAGACATTTAAAAACTCATGAACCGCAACGCAACAAAATAATTAATGAAGGCAGAGGCAAGGCCAATGGAAAACATCATGATTGCCACACTTCCATGATCCAACATATTTATATTAAATTAAACAAAACATTCTTTTGGTTTGGTAAAATAATTGTTTGTGTGTCCCAAACCACAAACGGGGATCTGCATGCGCTGGGCTGGCTGGGCGTGCGAGCTTTGCTATTATGTCTCCAAACCAGACGTGCTTCTGGCTCTACAAGTTTTCATTTTTGTGGTTCAACCCAAAATTATTTCAAAGTAAAACACGCAATTGGACTCAGTCAAGTTCATTTGTTATTTTCTCTTTTCTTGTGAGCTTCAAATTAGGTGGAACAAAAGGGATTAGTTCCTAACTTCCCTGTCCATTTCAAATCATTTTCTATCAGTTAATCAAGTAGAGATTGAAGCTTACCTAACTTTACTATTGGAGTCCCTATAACTGGAATCAAAATACAATAAAAAATTTCAATGTGAAACAAACAAGATACACGACTGTTCTTAACATGACTCGTTTACAATAGAGGTGCTTATGACTTATATGTTATAATATACACAAAACATAAAAAGAGAAAATGAAAAACAATCAATCAAGGAACACCCCACTTTCTGATCAAACAATGTATAAGTTGTGATGATCAAACAATGTGAATGTGATTTTTTCTTTTTTCACACATATCGGGGTCTTATAAGTTATGTTTATGACTTACGAGAGACAATTCATTTACGATTGTTCTTAGTATGACTCCTGAAGAGATTAAGAGATGCTTATAATTTATACATTATATATACACAAACAAAGGTGTATAAAAGTTGTGATGATCAAATAGTGTGACTGTGATTTTCTTTTTTCACACATGTTGGGGTCCCACGGTTTATGTTTATGACTTATGAAGAGACAGAGGGATATGAGAATCTCTACAACTCCAACTCTCCACGGCACGTCAAAGGCCGATCTCATTTGCTTTTGTTTGTTTTGATACACAAATGTGACAGATGCAACCATCGTCATCATCATTATACTTAGCTTTGCGACTTTTAGGGCTTGATTTAGCAGCAGCCTAACCCAGGTTTTGGATTTTAACACTATCTTTCATCAGCATGGACGTTCATGGAGCCTCAGATATCAGAGTCGTCCATTGCCATTTGAAGTCTCCAAAAGAGAGGCCTCGTTGGGTCAACAACATAGGCTGAATTGTCGGTGGTACACGTGGTCAATATCCACGGGAAAACGACATGGTATGAGATTGTGTCTCAGTGAATGATTGTAGAATGTCAAAAGCAAGTAGACAAATGAATATGCCTGTTTCCCTCATGCCACCTCTCATGCACTAGGTTTAAGTTTAACCATCACACCACAAAAATTTACCATAAATTTAGTGGGTTAATAATACAACAAAAAATGTAAAGTAGTGTCACCACAAGAATCGAACGTACGATTTTCAACCGCTAATGCATTATAAACTTCACATGTAGTAATAATTTGAAATCGCTTTATCACAAACATGAGAAGATGAGTGGACGACTCTCAATTACTAATGCATTATAGACTCCATATGCATCAATAGTTGAAGTCGCATATTTCCGGAAGATGAACAATTCTCAAGATACATTGTGGACTTCACATATATCAGTAGTGTTGGACATGAGAGACTTCCCTAGACCTCTCTCTGAACACAAATAAATTGATAACAGAAAAATAATTAATTTTGAGGGGATAAAAGGAAGTTGACAAAACACATGAAAGGATTGATGGATCTAGACCAGATGATCAAATGACTTTACAGTGTGACTAGGTATGCGGAGTAGGGAACTGTGGTTTGGTGGGTCTGGTTAGCATTGATGGTACAAATGCACGCAGTAGTGGTAGAAATTTATGAAGGGGCTCTCAGTTCACTGATTTTACTCAAGTTCGCTGTAACATTCACTTCCCTACACAATAATGCCTGCAGGGGTTTAGTGCTTTCTTGCATCACTCCTTTTCTTCTTACCACTGTTTGCTGAAAAAGCAAACGTAAAGTTGACGCCTCCTTCATCTATCAATTCATTTCACTTCAATTCAAATTCAATCACTCTGAAATCTCATAGCATTCTCCATACCACTCTGATTCTTGAAAATCCCCAAAAAAAATCTCTTCTACCACTCTTTCATGTTATCAATTCAATTACCATTCTTTCAAATTCAAGCGCACATTGCTTTCTGCCTTTCATTGATCTTCTTCTAAATCTCATCAAAATCAAAATCTTTTGTTTTATTTGACATACACTTTTCATTTGAAACTTTATCTTCAAGATTGAAGCGGCAGGGGAGCCATGAAAGACAGAGGCAAAGCTGTGGAAGCACATAACAACATTGACATGGAGTACTTTTCTTCATCTGAAATGCCATGTAGAAAACACCCCAATTCATCATCAGTTGGGATATGCGCTTACTGTCTTAAAGAACGTTTGGTCAAGCTCGTCTGCTCAGATTGTGGCGAGCAGCGTCTCTCTTCCTGCTCTTGCTCTGAGATCTCATCAAACCGAAACTCATGCACTGTGGAGGTAGGCAGCGTTGGCAGAGTCTCATTTCTGATTGAGAATGAAAAGCATGAGGCTTTACAATCAAATTCCAAGGCCAACAAGACCCAAGAGAAAGAGGATGTTGTGGTGCTCAGGAGAAGCAGCAGTAGCTGCGTTGAGATTAAAAGAAGTGGGTTTTGGAGATTTGGGCGGTTGTTTAGGAAGAAAAGATCAGACAAAGATTGTGGGAACCAAAGTGTTGTTGGGTTTGATGAGAAAAGCGAGATGTGGCTCGTTGATCATATGGGCGTGTCAAGGTCCAGGTCTCTCTGCAGTTTCAGGGGCGGTGGCTTTTTTGGATCAGAGGATGGTGGAGAACATTTAATGGTTTCTGGGGCCAGGAGCTCAATTTCAGCTGCAAGAAGTTCCAGTGTCACTACTGCTGGTATGGTTTTAGATTCTGGAAGAAAAAGTGGGTTCAGTGAAGGAAGAAAGAGCGGATTCAGTGAAGGAAGAAAGAGCGGATTCAGTGAAGGAAGAAAGAGTGGGTTCAGTGAAGCAGAGCCAAGAAAAAGTGGTTTTGATGGTGAAAAGAAAGATGAGGTTTTGGCTTCTGAATTGGGTACTGATTTTAAGGGTGCCAAGAAAAATGGCCTTATGGAGGCTGCTGATAAGGGTTTCAGTGGGGCAACAAGAAGAGTTTTCTCACTCAAGGAGAGTGATTTTAGTGGCATGGATGAATCAGGGTTTATTGACTTGAAGCTTGATTATTCAGCAGAGTCCAAGCCAGAATTCTCTGCAATGAAGATGGGAAATATCACAGATACAGATTCTGTATTTGGAAGCATGAGAGGCAGTGACTTTGTGGCAAATGAATGTGGAGGTCCATTTGGAGGTCTAATTGGAGATGGTATTTTCAGCCATGGAGGTTCTTGTAGAATAACAGTCAATGACAGAGGGATCAAGAGGGGGAGGAAAAGTTCGAAGGGTTGGAAATGGATTTTCAGGCATCATCCAAGCTGGGGAAGTACTAGGAAGAAAGATGAAGATTTAATGTTCAAAACCTGAGATAAAAATGTTCATGGACCGCAAATGACAAATAACTGTGTTTTTCTGTAGCTTACAAATTGTTGTCTGTGTTTTTATCAGTTTTTTTTAATCCTTGTATTTATGTTGATGTTGTTAGTAAATGTTAAAGGAGGTAGCTCATACTAACTGGGATCTTTGCATAACATAAGAAAAATAAAGTTATGGTCTGGTCTTTTATAAAATTTAGCATACACTAAAGCTTAACAAGGAAAATGTTGTGAGCAGACAGTATGTATAATACTTTTTCTCAGAAAATAATGTTATCAGACAGTGTTGAGTCGCTTTTGTTGGATTCTTCTAAATGTCACTGATTTAAACAGAGGATTGTTTGAAATGCATTTGCTCGTCTGAAAGGGGCCAAAAAGACAAAAATCACATCCCTATTGTTTGAAAGGCTTGTAGACCAAGTAGGTGTTAGCATGCATTTGTGTTGAGATCTTCTATACTTTGAAATTTCAGAGAAAGCCCAAAAAGAATATGTTCCCTTTTTCTTTTTCTCCAATATCAATAAAGGATAGTATACCATCCCAAGAGAATATATATAAACAGATGAAGTTTGGTTTTTGACCTTTTTCATTTACGGCAATTATTTTTTTCTTCGAGAGGGTATTTGAATACATGACCTCCGATGTAAAAGCGTTTTAGTGCCAATTTGACATTATTTATTTGGGGTGATAAGTAATTTTTTAAAAAATTTGAGAAGCACAGTCCGTTTGGGAAATTATGAGAAAATCACTTATTGTTAAAAATTGTTGTGAGAGAAAACTATAAGGGAAAGCAGCTAATGAGGTGCTTTCATTTTCTGATTATGCAGGAATCAGTTTCAAAGAGGCGCTGGGTTTAATGATTATGCGGCAATCATTTTCTGATTATGTGGGAATTAGTACCAACAACACTTTTAACAAAAAGTTTACCAAACTCCAAACTGCTTTCTCTCACAGCAAATCTAACAATGATTATTTTCACAGCACATCAATGACAAACTAACCCTAAGCTCTAGGGTTCTGCTTCTTTGTCACAACACCCTAATTTTACTTCATTGAGTTATGGACTTGTGAACAAGGGACTGATCCTCAGACCAAGTTGAATGTTGGACCAGAGCGCATAAGAAGATCCCTTTTTCTTTTCTTTTTGGCCTTGGAAGCAACAGCAATGAAGTCTTGTAGACCTTGAATTTTTATTGAAGGCCTTAATGGTCAAGCTCGATTTATTTCAGGCCCAAACAATGTCTATTGTTCTTCTGTCACAGACATATTCAGCAAATTTTGGCTTTATTCTCTCCCCTGGATTCCAGCTAGCCAGCCAACTAGCTTGTTTGATACTTAAATGAAGTAATAAAAGTTTGGAAAGTGACAATTAAAGCGTCAAACATTTCAACATCATGTCCAAGTCACCAACCCACCACGAGAGCCCTTGGCCAATCTACAACCACATGCTGGCAAATCTTATCAAGAATTGCAGACCAAGTGGTGGAATTTGTTCACCTAATTATTAATGACATTCAACACGTCAAATAATAGTCACCATTGACAATCACTTACAAAGCATAAGAATTTCTTTCCTTTTTGTGCTAAGAAGAAAAAAGCAAAGAGACGAAGAGTCTGCGGCAGAATCAGAATGTATGTGACAAGGCCTCTTTCCATGTTCAAAAACTCCCCTGCTGATCTCTCATTGCCTCCACCGGAGGGTCCAAACTCTGGTATTCTTGTCGTCCAAGATGAAGAAGCTACATGCTGTTTTGGGTTATTCAACAGCGAGATGATCAAAGACCTGCCTCTCCCTCAGAACAAGAACCTGGAGCTTTACTATGCAACAGGGTTTTATCCCAACAGAAATATGCGTTTCCACAAAGTTTTCTTCATCCCAGTTCTTAATCAGCCTTTGTCTTCCAACCGCTACTATGCAATATATCCATATGGGAAGGATAGAGGGTAAGCAAGCACACATAAAACAATCCAATATCACATCGATGTTTAAAATTTAATATTGGGGTTTATACTTATAACTGTGTTTCTTGGTTTGTTTGTTTTGCAGGGAAGGCTACACAAGCTCAAAAGAGGAGGATTTGGAAATGGACACGTGCTGTTTTGCAGGTCGTAACGATGTACTACCGCAGCATTTTGATCCCCGGAACTTACATCAGCAATATGAGATTCATCTTCAAACAAGAATCATTAATGTGTCAGGTGGTTTTGTAGCCAAATCAATGGCTCAAGATGGGTTTCCTCCAGAGGCATTGTGGAGGAAAGGGTGGAAACTCAAAAGCTCAACGTTGAATGAATTCGAACTTGGTGATGCACCAGGACTAGACACCGCCCTCCGTGCCCGTCTTCCAGATTTCAATTTCCCACTAAAGCCTGTGGTTGTAGGGAAGTGGTATTGTCCCTTCATGTTTGTTAAGGAAGGGACACCAAAATCTTTGAGAGATGAAAGAACCAGGGCAATGTATTATGAGATGACACTTGAGCAGAAGTGGGAACAAATATTTGCAAGGGATCATCATAGTAACCACCATGATCAAAGCAATGCTGTGGCTGTGGATGCTGTTGTGCAAAGTGAAGTGGTTATGGTTGCAGGGAGGGAAGCTGTGTGTGATGAGAGAAGTGTGGGTGATGGGGTGATGGAGTTTAGGAGTTTGAACAATGTTGGAGAAGAGACAAGGGTTGGGGTGAGCTTAGCAATTGTTGAGAGAATGAAGTGGGAGCAAGGAAGGGTTGGGTGGGTTGGTGGGGATGATGAAGGTCTAGTGAGAGTGCAGAGGGTAGAGGAATATGAGGGGAAGGGTGAGTGGAACAAGTTTGGTTGTTTTGTATTGACTGAGAGGTTTGCTTTGAAAAGAATGGATGGAAGCTTGGTATTTACCCATGATTTCAAGCACACTCATCAGATTAGGAGCAAATGGGAATGAAAAAAATATGCAGTTGTATGCATACCAAAAACTTCAAATTGGGTTTTTTGTTTTCTATACATTTTTGTATATGCCTTCTGAGAAACTATTTGATTTATGGAAGTGTAAACTAAGACTTTTAAATCACAGGAATGTTCACATCATTTTGATCAATGTGTTTACAATGTCCCCTGTTTTGTTCCTAACAATTCTTATAAATTAAGGCTTCTGAGTTTGACCATTCCACTGGATTTTTGGACTGATTCTCAGTTCAAAGCCAAATTCGAGTTCAAACATATCTTCTTCATACGGCTCAAGTTTTTCTAATGATAAGGATGACTCAGAATTGAAAGAAAATATCAAGAATTCCTTACTTTTGGACTGCTTCAAAGTTCAGATCTTTTTGATTCACAGCCAATCATTGGTCTTCCACTTGGCATCAAACTGTTGGCATCCTCATCTTAACGAAAGAAGCAGGAAGAAAGTTCAAGACGAGGGTAATTTCTTCGCAGGTTCCATGTCAAAAGGTGAACGAATAAGTCCACCTTCCTTGTCAAATAAGTTCCATTAGACACGCTCTTAATAATAGTCAAAAAGTTGATTTGTAATATGAATAAAATGAATAAATTACCCATAACTTGTGCAAATTGTATACGCAAACTTGAAAACCTTTCATATTATAAATAAATCAGGATTTATATGATCCCTGGGACCAAAAGTACAAGAAGCAAAAAGTTGATCAAGAAATTTAGAGAGAAAATGTACGTGACAAGGCCTCTTTCTATGTATCTAAGGGACCCTTCCATGGTCACCTTGCCACCCCCAGAGGGTCCAAACTCAGGTATTTTGGTTATCCAGGATGAAGAAGCGGAGCCAACAGTTTGCTTTGGTTTGTGTAAAGGCCACGAGCTCCATGACCTGCCTTTCCCTCAGAACAAGAATCTAAAGCTTCGCTATTCCACAGGAGTGGGAGAAAACCGACATGTTTCTCATTTCTACACTGCCTTCATTCCAGTTCTTAACCAGCCATTGGCTTCGAATCGGTACTATGCTATACAGTCGCGTGGAAGGCTTAAAGGGTATGCATGCTATCTCAAATTGAACTTAATTCTAGTATTGTAACCAATCCATGGAAAAAAATAAATTTGAATGAACTTATTGACACTTGCAGGCAAGCATACACCTGCTCAACAGAGGAGGACTTGGGAACCTGCTGCTTCTGCACTTTTGTAAAGGACGTACCCTCACAGCCTTTCAATCCCAATAACATATACCAGCAATTTGAGATCCAGCTCAAAGGAAGATTCAATCGTGGCTTTGTTGCCAAAGCCATAGCTTCAGATGGGTACACTCCGAAGTTTCTTGGAAGAAAAGGGTGGGAAATATATACCTCAACTCCTCGTGACTTCGATTTAGGTGAAGCACGAGGTCTTGACACTGCACTACGTGTCCGCCTTCCAGATTTTGACTTCCCATTATCGCTTACAAGCTCGAACCCCGTGGTTGTGGGGAAGTGGTATTGTCCCTTCATGTTCATTAAGGAGGGTACACCAAAAGATCAAATGAGTAGGACCAGGTATTATGAGATGACACTTGAGCAAAGATGGGAACAAATATTTGCATGTGACAGTAGTAATAAGGAAGGCAACGCTGTGGTTGTTGATGTTTCTGTGCAAAGTGAGTATGTTGCTGTTGCTGGGAATGTGGAAGCTGTGCATGAAGAGAGGGATGTGGCTAATGGGCTTATGTGGTATAAGGGTTTTAACAATGTGGGAGGAGAGAGCGGTGTCGGGTTGAGCTTAGCAATTGTGGAGAGGATGAAGTGGGAGCAGCAAAGGTTTGGGTGGTTTGTGGGGAATGAGAGGCAAGTGAGAGTGAATAAAGTAGAGGAGTTTGGGGGAATGGGAGGGTGGAGGAGATTTAGTTGCTATGTTTTGGTTGAGAGGTTTGTATTGAAAAGAATGGATGGAAGCGTGGTCCTAACTCATGGTTTTAGACACACTCATCATATCAGGAGCAAATGGGAGTGAGATTTTTGCTCTTCTTTTGGTTTGGGGATGGCAAAATCCATTTTGCCCTGTTTTGATTAGTCCCCATTGATCCTTGGAGATTAGTTATTTGATCCAATGCAGTAATATTCTTTAATTATTTTATTTTTGGATGTATTTCATTAGCTTGGTTGAAATTTTCAAGATTAGCCGTCCACAAGAAGTTGAAGGTTAACTGATTAATCAAACTATTAAAATAAATTTAAATCTATATCCCTATGATGTTTCAATTCAATCTCAGACACAGACATTAAGTTTAAAAAAAAGACCTTTCCAGCTTATATGGTGATTGAGAAATGAGTGAACCTTCCTGGTAGGTTCTACAAATTCTGGCCGTTGGGTTAATATTATCTGCACAGAACAATTTTCTAAATTATAATTAAAAGTTTTTTTGGATGCGTTCATTAGCTTCGTTGGACTTTTCAAGATTAGTTGTCCACCACAAGTTAAGGTTAACTGATTATATCAAAGTATAAATATTTATCATTGTAGAGAACCCACAAGAGCCTTGGCCAATCTACAACCGCAAGCTGGCAAATCTTGTCAAGAATTGCAGACCAAGTGGTGCAATTTGTTGAATGGTATTTTAATCTTATATGACGTGTTCAAGTTACGTCTCTACAAAAATCCCAATTATTAATAGCATTCAACACGTTATCTGTGTTCACTTCTTTTCTGGGAGGGGATCGACCCTCCAAGAAAACTTACAAAGCATAAGATTTTCTTTCCTTTTTGTGTTGAGAAGAAAAAAGCAACCCCCCAGAAAAATGTATGTGACAAAGCCTCTGTCTCTGTATAGAAGGTCTCCTCAGTCACTGTCGTTGCCACCACCGGAAGGGCCAAATTCTGGTTATCTTGTTCTCCATGACGACGAATCTGTGGAGATAACATGTTGCGGATGCGCTGATGATCAGGTTAAAGACCTGCCTTTCCCTCAGAACAAGGATCTAACAGTTGGATATGGCTCAGATGATGACGAAGTTACATTCATCCCAGTGCTTAGTCAGCCCTTATCTTCCAATAGATACCATGTGATACTTCGGACAGGGAAGCATAAAGGGTAAGCATAAATTTATAAATATTTATATGATTAATTTTCACGCGGTGGTGTTACTGTCACACTGAAATGTTCTCTGTACAGTTTAATAGCTGTGTTGAGTTTAATTTGCAGGGAAGCGTGCACAAACTCAAGGGAAGAGGACATGGAGATTGTCTGTTGCGGCTGTACCAATGTTCCAGATGCTAAACCAAAACCACTGGAACCATCAGACGTAAATCAGCAAGTTGAGATCGTTCCTAGGGAGCGTGACAGGGGTTGCTTTGTTGCCAAGTCTGTTGATCCAGATGGGTTTCCTCCTTCCTTCTTGAGAAGAAAGGGGTGGACTGTGACCATGCACACACCCCGTCATTACCGATTGGGTGAAGCCTCAGGACTCAACTCTTCACTACGTGCAAGCCTTCCGGGGTTCGATTTTCCATTATCACATGACTGCTCTGAAGCTGTGTTTGTTGGTAAGTGGTATTGTCCTTTCATGTTTATCAAGGAAGGAGGGGTGAAGCTGAAGGACCAAATGAAAAAATGCATGTTCTATGAGATTAGTCTTGAGCAAAGATGGGAAAAGATTTTCGATAGCATTAATGAAAATATTGAGGTAAAAAATAAAGGTGCTGTGTTTGTGGATGCCTTTGTTCAAAGAGAGGTGGTTTTTGTTGGTGGAAGTGAAGCTATTTGGGATGAAAGAAATGTGAGTGGTGAAGGGTTCATGTTGTTTAAGAGTTTTGATGGTGTGGGACGAGAAACAAGTGTGGGATTGAGCATGAAAATTGTAGAGAGAATGAAATGGGAACAAGAAAGAGTTGGATGGGTTGGTGGGAATGAAAGACGAGTGAAAGTGGAGAGAGTAGAAGAGTTTGGGGGGACAGGAGGCAGGTGGAAGAGATTTGGTTGTTATGTGTTGGTAGAGAGGTTTGTCTTGAAGAGAATGTCAATGAATGGAAGCTTAGCACTACTCGCATATGATTTCAAGCACACACACCAGATTAGGAGCAAATGGGAATGACAGAAACTTAAACTTTGTCGTTGCCATTCTCATTCGCGTTCTCATTCCACTGGCATCTACCTTCACATTTTAATTTGATTGGAACTTTCAAGAAGTTGCCCACAAGAAGTTGAAGATCAGCTGTTTAATCAGATTAGCAAAGTAAATTTTCATTTTAAGGGCACTCCCGATGGTTGGGGCTCTAAAAAAGATTGATAGAGCCTCATTTAGAATTCCGATGGAATTTTTGGAGCTCTAAAGGCATCTCTCATACGGTGAGAGGATCTATATTATATATATATATATTTATGATGTAATTTAATTTAGGTGCTATTTTTGTTTCTTGTTAACTTATTTATGTTAGTTTTATTTTTGTGAATATTTCAACTAAAAAAATAAAAAAAATTGGACAAGATTTGAAAACATGGTTTAAAAAAAAAAAAAACCTGCCCGTTTAGAACTCGAGGGTTGTAGCCTAAGTCAACTTTACAAAAAAAAGAAAAGAAAAGAAAGAGCCAGGCTTGCTGCAATTGGCCAAGTGATTGAAAAAATATGAAACCTGGTCAGCAACTATGACTCTGTCGAGTCGCAAGGCAAGTGAGCCAAAAAATTGTTGGGCTGGCAGCTTTTTCCAGATGTGGTCCTCACCGAGTTTTAAGGGCTGCAACCGGGTAAACAGATTTGGCTTCAACAATTTAAAGCCTCAAATTTACACCATTGGGAAATATTGTTTTCGAAGAGTTGTTATTTTTAGAGCCCAAAGGGGATGGCCTAAAGAGTATAGATGTGATGTACAAGGGGGCTCATTATAATATCTTCAATAATTTTTAGTTCTTCGCAATTAGTGTAACCTTAACACTAAAAAATTATCCACAAACAAACATCAAACTTGAAGACTTAATTCACCTTTCCATACAGATGCTGCTTGACACTCAGTGGCAAAGTTAGTTCTTCGTTGTTTCATTCGTTTCTTTTAGGAAAGAGTCATAAATTTCCATTTGAATTGTCTTCTTCAGAGATTTCTGGCGGACGTTGGACACTCTGATGTTTGGATGTCTCCACTTTGATCTATTTATGGTTTTCGTTATTTTGTGATTTTTGTGGATAATTTTTCATGTTATACTTGGATTTTTCCTCTTAAATTGAAATCTGATGTCTTTTCTATTTTTGTTCATTTTAAGACTTGTTGAGAATATATTCCCTACTAAGCGATTTTAGACTTTTTTGTCTTAACATGGCATTTTCATCGTTTTTTGTGCCCGTATCATCCTGAACAAAATAGACTTGTTGAACGAAAACATAGACACATTGTTGAAATTGGGCTCACTATGTTAGCCAATGCTTTCATGCTTCTTTCCTATTGCGCTGAGGCTTTTCACACTGCTGTCTATTTTATTAATAGATTACCTTCTCACATTTTGGGCTTGGTTTCTCCTTATCAGCGTTTATTTCATCGTGAACCTGATTATATTTAAAATGTTTAGTTGTGTTCGTTTTCCTTATATTCGACCATACAATTAAAATAAACTTAAACTTAGGTCCACTAAGTGTGTTTTCCTTGGTTATGCTTTGAATCAATGTGGTTATCAATGTTTATATTTGTCCACTGGTCGTATGTTTTTATCTAGGATGTTATGTTTGATGAACTATCCTTCCCCTTTAAAGATGATCTTACTTTGGCAAAGGAATCCCGGTCTCCATGTCCTCGATTCCCCTTTATATTGATGATACCCCTCTCCTTGCCTACTCCGTCTCTTAACTCGCTTGACCCTCTCCTAGTTCACCTGACACGGCTCCTTCCGATCCTCTTGATCCAGAACCAGCACGCCTATCATCTCCCCCTACCCCACCTCAGCCACCTTCCCCTTCCAGCCCCCACCTACTGATTTGCTGTCCCCTTTTCCTTCCATCTCTCCTGCCTCGATACTCACATATACTCGTAATCCTACCCTTGCTATTTGTACCTTTCTCTCTCCTTCTACCACCCTGCCTAGTTCTCCTTCCTATCCGGCTATGGATTCCGCCTCTTCCTCTAATGTGCCACCAGGTACTTCTTCTCCTCCAACTTTGGTAAGTGCCCTTCCTCCAGGTAAGGTAACTCGGGCCATGGATGGCATCCAGAAACCCAATCCCAAGTATGCACTTATTTTTTATGTTAATAACTTGTCTGTTGAGACTTCTTATTACAGTCAGGCACATAAGTTTCCTGAGTGGCGTCAAGCCATGACTGAGGAGTGTATTGCCTTGCAACGCACTGGGACTTGGATCTTGGTCCCATATCACTCTCAGATGAATGTTCTTCCGCATCAAACGACGGTCAGATGGTACTATCAAGCGCTATAAGGCTTGCCTTGTTGCTAATGGATTTCACCAATAGGAAGGTATTGATTATGGTGAGACATTCAGTTATGTGGTCATTCACTCTACCATCTGTCTTGTTATTGCTTTGGCTGCTCATTTTCACTAGTCTATTCGTCAGCTGAATGTTCAAAATGATTTTCTGCATAGTTCTTTGACATAGGAGGTGTATGCGTCAACCTTCTAGTTTTATTGATCCTCAGAAACCTGATTATGTTTGCCGCCTTAACAAATGCTTTGTATGGCCTTAAACAGGCTCTGCGTGCATGGGTTCAATGTTTTTCTTCTCATTTGCTGACATTGGGTTTTGTTGCCTCAAAAGCTTATTCTTCTCTCTTTATATTTACTGATGCCTCAATTTTAATTTATTTGTTGATTTATGTTGATGACATTCTGGTTACTGGCAATAATGATGCTAGTATTGCCTTTTTCATTGCTAGTTTGGGCAAGTTGTTCTCTATGAAGGACTTAGTGTTGGAAGTTTAAATGAAATTCAAGAATATTTGTCCCACATTGATAGAAAGTAGAAAAAGTGAAGTCTTTATAAGTGTGTAAGTCTCACACTTAGCAAATGGAAGTGGGCCAAGTGGAAGCCAATTGGGCTTCAAAAACGATTTAGGCACTTTCATATTTAAATTAATTTTTTGGTTTCGAATTAATAATTTTTTTATAATTCGGATTATTTTATTTAACTGTTTTCTAACAGTTGTGACTCTTCTGATAAGGTTTCAGAGGTTTATTTAAATCGAACAAAGCCTCATTTGTTTGAAAAAATATTCTACAAGCATTTCACGTTGTCTGAGAGGAAAACAAACAAAGTTCGCCAGATTCTAAGTCCTAGTGCTAGGGCTTAGAATACAAATAGTTGAATCCTGGGAGGCAGTCACCTGTAGAACTTCAAGCACCGAGAAGGGGTGAAATTACTGTCTTTAGGACATTGCATCAAATATGCAAGCCTCTATCTCGAATCCAAGTCATTTTTATTTGTTGTTGTTTACTGTATTCTGTATTACAATTTGTATCTATTTCGTTGATATTGTTAATATATAATTATTTTAAACAGTCACTGATTATTGTTTTTCCAACACTTAAGTCCCCTCCACTATTTTCTGGGCATGAAGGTGACTCGTACTTCTACTGATGATCATTTGTCTCAGTCTAAATGTATTTTGGATTTACTCAAGAAGATTAATATGGTTGATTGCAAGCCTGTGTCTACACCTGCTATCTCTGGTCGACATCTTAGCCTTTTGGATGGTGAACCTTTCTCAGATGTCTTTTAGTACTGCAGTGTTGCTAGGGCCCCTCAGTACCTTAACTTGACACGCTCAGATATTGCTTTTGTTGTTAACCAAGTTTGTCAATTTATGCATACTCCTATCACTCTTCATTGGATTGCTGTCCAACAGATCCTCCATTATTTAAAGTCCACTTATGCCCATGGCCTCGTCTACCGACCCAGTACTATGGCCTTGACGACCTTTTCTGATGCTGATTATGCTAGTGATCCTGATGATCGTAAATCCACTGGTGGGGGTATTGCATTTATTTGGGTTCAAATTTGGTTTCTTGGAGCTCCAAGAAACAACGTGGTGTTTCTCGCTCAAGTACGAGGCTAAACTAGAAGAGGCCACTGGCGTTAACGCAGGAAAGTGACTAATTATAGGGATCTTGATTATGCAATTACTTGTAATTGATTGTAAAGTTATACACTTACCTTATGTATCCAACAACTAGGGTAAATCTACTGCTTCTTGTAAACTATATATATTGCAATATAAGCATGCTGGCTGTGGGTGTGCAGTTCTTCTTCTGCATCTATGGTGAGCCAATTCACAACAAAGAGAATGTCAATGAATGGAAGCTTAGCAATACTCACGTATGTTTTAAGCACACCCACTAGATTAGGAGCAAATGGGAATGAAAGAAACGGAAACTTTGTCATTGCCATTCGCATTCTACTGGCATCTACTGCTACATTATTTCAGATTGATTGGAACTTTCAAGATTAATTACAAACAAGAAGTTGAAGATCAGCTGATTAATCAAATTAACAAAGTAAATTTTCATTGCAAAGAAGTATAGATGTGATTTGTAAAATGACATATAAGCACTATCTAAGTTTTTGTATAGGTTAATGGACATATGTCAAAACCTATACAAAAACTTCACAACTTTTAAATTTTAATAACTAAAAAAGAAATAAAAACTTCACAACTTCAACCTTTAATCCTCTTTGGTTCCAGGGGCCACCTCTCTAGTTTCCTCTTTCGGCTAATAAATCGGGCTCCTATTCCCTCTACATGTTGTGGAGAGCTTTCATCCCAGTTTTTATTGGAAGTATTGGTAGTTGATAGCTGTGGTTAGCTTGGTGGCTGCTAGCTGTGATTGATTTACACGTCCTTAATTTAGGGAATTTGATCTTGTTGCTTGTAATTAGAGTTTTCCTATAATTAGGGGTTAAAGTTAAGGTTGTGGTGTGTTGGCCAACAGCTCTTAGACTGGCCAATGGTTCTTAACCTGGCCAGTGGATATTAACGTTCCCTGTGTAATCTTGTAAATGAGAATATATATTCTCCCCATTATTTTCCACATTTTTTTTGGCTGAGTTTTGCTTC
Organism: Prunus persica; assembly: GCF_000346465.2. NCBI lineage: Eukaryota > Viridiplantae > Streptophyta > Magnoliopsida > Rosales > Rosaceae > Prunus > Prunus persica. The sequence continues at coordinate 29,502,634 of NC_034009.1, forward strand.
CTTTGCTTTTGCAAGGTTCTGATATTTTCCCCAGTTTTCTTGGGGTCTGCTCTCCAGCCTCTTTGGCTGGGTTTTTGAATCTATGTAGATCTGATGCCTTAATCTTTTGTGGATTTGGTTTGAAGTGGTTATTGGATGTATTAGAGCTTTGTTTCTTTTTGGAGGTAGAGTTGTTAGTCATGGTGAATCTTCCTTTTTTGGGGTGCTGTGAGATCATGTGGATTTTTGGAGGTGCTGTGGCCTTCTCTGGCAGGGTGAATGTTGAGCGGTAAGTCCCTTTCGCTTTGGGTACTTCTGGTTCCTTGTTAATGCAGAATTTGTTGGTCTTTCATGATCTTTTTGGAGCACTAGTGCTGCAAGGAGCCTTTGGAAGAAAAAGGTGGGAAATATATACCTCAACACCTCGTGACTTCGATTTAGGTGAAGCACCAGGTCTTGACACTGCACTACGCGCCTGCTTTCCAGATTTTGACTTCCCATTATCGCGTACAAGCTCGAACCCCGTAGTTGTGGGGAAGTGGTATTGTCGCTTCATGTTCATTAAGGAGGGAACACCAAAAGATGAAATGAGTAGGACCAGGTTAACCGATTAATCAAACTATTAAAGCTTTAATCCATATCCCTAGGATGTTTCAATTCAATCTCAGACACAGACGTTAAGCTTAAAAAAAGACCTTTTCAGCTTATGGTGATTGAGTAATGCGTGAACCTTTCCTGGTAGCTTGTACAAAGAGCCAATGAAATTTGATTTGATTTGATTTATTTTAGAGTACAACAATGACAAATTTGGAAGTATTTAAGCCGGACAATACTTGGCCCTTGGGTTAAGATTAACAAAGCCGGAGAATACTTGGTCCTCAGCACTGAACAATTTTCTAAATTATAATTAGATTGACTTTGAATCTCGAAGAGTTTACGTGCCTACTTAGAAGTTTGACTTCATGAACCCTAAAATTAAATTAATACTCCTTGCAATCAAGCAAATTAATTACTCCTTCCTGGTATATGCTGCAAATTCTGACTTAGCTTTGTTTGCATGACTAAAACAACGTGGTACAAGGACATTTGAAATTCTTTGAGCCGATGTCAAGATCAGATTAACAACAGGAGAAAAATCTCCATCAGTTTATTAATTTAAAAAAATGAGTATTAGTTATGAACCTAGGAGTTTACGAACGTTCTCAAATGTTTGAAGTCATGAGACACAAGGAAATGCTATAAATAAATAATCTCTTGAATCAAATCGAAAGTGAGCTGGTCTTCGTTTTCTTATTCACCATCTCCTAATTCCTTTGGCAACAAGTAACACCACCCTGTTGATACGTTGACACTGGCAACACAAGAAAATTAACTCTAATATTATCAGCACAAAACAATTTTTAAAAAATTAGAATTAGATTAACTATGAACGTAGGAGTTTCTGTTCTTAGAAGTTTGACTTCATGAACCTATAATTAGTCCCCAATGATCCATGGAGATTGGCATAGTTGTAATTCATCAATTGGAATATTTTTAATTTTTAATTTTTTGAATAGGTAGATTTCATTCCATTAGAAAGTGGGAATAATGGGCATGTTATGCGTGGCCTCGTTAAAACCTTTTCGGAGAAAACTACATGGGAAAAATCTCGGGGTAGGAAAGAGTACCACACATGTCAAAGAAGTACAAAACTAGAAATAAATTACATAACATCAATGAACAAAACATCCTGTAGAAAATCTGGTGGATCAGTAACCCATTCCGCCACTCTCTGGGAGTACAAAGTATAGCAAGCCAAGCGAATTGCAACCCTATTAGCATTCCTCTCCGTATACCTCAAACAGACACTCTCTTGTCTGGCCAAAAGTGTTTTACAATCCTCAATTAAGCATCCTAGGTGGGACGGAGCAGCTTGGCCCTGTATTTTTCTTTTATCAAATAATTGTTTTTTGGATATGTATTTCATTAGATTGGTTGGAATTTTCAAGATTAGCTGTCCACAAGAAGATAAGGTTAACTGATTATATTAAATTATAAGTTAAAATTTATCATTGTAGAGATGAGTAATAACATACACCCCCCAACAGACAGACATTAAGCTTAAAAAAGACATTATATATGGTGATTGAGAAATGCATGAACATTTCCTGGTAGGTTCTACAAATTCTGACTTATCTTTGCTGCTTGTATTATTGTATGTCTAAAAAGGACCAATGGAATTTGATTTGATTTATATAAGAGTAGAACAATGACATTTGAAGTATTTTAAGAGCCGGACAAGAAAATGAACTCTAATAATGTTGATTAAAATTTTAAGCTACACCAACAATTTATAAGTACTCTCAGCACATAGGAGTTTATGTGCGTTCTTATGTGAAGACATTTTCATCAAGCAAATTTAAAAGCTATCTGGTCTTCCTTTTCTTGTTTGCTGTCTTCTAATTCCTTTGGTAACAAGTAACCCCCCACCAAAATGTATGTGACCAAGCCTGTGTCTGTGTATAGAAGGTCTCCTCAGTCACTGTCATTGCCACCACCGGAAGGGCCAAATTCTGGTTATCTTATTCTCCATGACGACGAATTGGTGGAGATAACATGTTGCGGATGTGGTGATGACTGGGTTAAAGACCTGCCTTTCCCTCAGAACAAGGATCTAACAGTTCGACATGGCTCGGATGAAGACAAAGTTACATTCATCCCAGTGCTTAATCAACCCTTATCTTCCAATAGATACCATGTGATACTTCGGAGAGGGAACCATAAAGGGTAAGCATAAATTTATAAATATTCATATGATTAATTTTCACGCGGCGGTGTTACTGTCACACTGAAATGTTTGCTATACAGTTCAATAGCGGTGTTGAGTTTAATTTGCAGGGAAGCGTGCACAAACTCAAGGGAAGAGGACATGGAGATTGACTGTTGCGGTTGTACCAATGTTCCAGATGCTAAACCAAAACCACTGGAACCATCAGACGTAAATCAGCAAGTTGAGATCGTTCCTAGGGAGGGTCGTACCGTAGGGGTTACTTTGTTGCCAAATCTGTTGATCCAGATGGGTTTCCTCCTTCCTTCTTGAGGAGAAAATGGTGGACTGTGACCATGCACACACCCCGTCATTACCGATTGGGTGAAGCCTTAGGACTCAACTCCTCACTACGAGCAAGGCTTCTGGGGTTCGATTTTCCACTATCACATGATTGCTCTGAAGCTGTGCTTGTTGGTAAGTGGTATTGTCCTTTCATGTTTGTCAAGGAAGGAGGGGTGAGGCTGAAGGACCAAATGACAAAATGCATGTTCTATGAAATTAGACTTGAGCAAAGATGGGAAAAGATTTTGAATAGCGTTAACGAAAATGTTGAGGGAAAAAATAAAGGTGGCTGTGTTTGTGGATGCCTTTGTTCAAAGAGAGGTGGTTTTTGTTGGTGGAGTGAGGCTATTTGGGATGAAAGAAATGTGAGTGGTGAAGGGTTCATGTTGTTTAAGAGTTTTGATCGTGTGAGAGGAGAAACAGGAGTGGGATTGAGCATAAAGTTGTAGAGAGAATGAAATGGGAACAAGAAAGAGTTGGATGGGTTGGTGGGAATGAAAGACGAGTGAGAGTGGAGAGAGTAGAAGAGTTTGGGGGGACAGGAGGCAGGTGGAAGAGATTTGGTTGTTATGTGTTGGTAGAGAGGTTTGTCTTGAAGAGAATGTCAATGAATGGAAGCTTAGCACTACTCACATATGATTTCAAGCACACACACCAGATTAGGAGCAAATGGGAATGACAGAAACTTAAACTTTGTCGTTGCCATTCTCATTCGCGTTCTCATTCCACTGGCATCTACCTCTACATTTTAATTTGATTGGAACTTTCAAGAAGCTGCCCACAAGAAGTTGAAGATCAGCTGATTAATCAGATTAGCAAAGTAATTTTCGTTGTAATGAGTATAAGTGTGCTCGTTATAAAATCTTCAACTTTTAGTTCTTCGCAAGTGTAACCTAAACTCTCAAAAATTTATCCACAAACAAACATCAAACTTGAAGACTTAATGCACCTTTCCAAACAGATGCTGCTTATTACTAAAAGACATTGAGACATTAAGCTTGTAGAGCTTGCTAGTGTAGGGTGATAAGGAAATGTGCGAACCTTCCTGGTATATGCTACAAATTCTGAGTTGGCTTTGCTTTGAGCCGGAAGGAGACCAGTCAAGATTTGACAACACAACCACCACAGCCAACAACACACCCCCCCGGGCAAAAACAAAATAAAATGGCAAGATAAGATTAAGGCATAATTAATAGTGGAAAAATCTCCATCAGGAGTTAACGTACGTTCTCAAATGTTTGAAGTCATGAAACACAAGGAAATGCTATAAATAAATAATCACTGAAATCAAATTTTCGTCAAGCAAATTGAAAGTGAGCTGCTCTTCCTTTTCTCATTCACTGTCTTCTAATTCCTTTGGCAACAAGCAACACCCAACAAAATGTATGTGACAAGGCCTCTGTCTATGTATAGAAGGTCACCTGAGTCACTGTCCTTACCACCCCCAGAGGGGCCAAATTCTGGTTATCTTGTGCTCCATGATGAAGAATCTGATGAGGTATCATGTTGCGGATGCATTGATAACCGGGTTAGAGACACGCCTTTCCCTCAGAATGAAGATCTAACAGTTGGATATGGCTCAGATGACGACCCTGTTGCATTCATTCCAGTGCTCGATCAGCCCTTGTCTTCCAACAGATACCATGTGATCCACCGGAGAGGGAGGCATAAAGGGTATATATATGCATCTTATATACACTATTCTTATGATTTATTTTCGCGCTACCGGGTCACACAGAAAAAAACTGAACTTAATTTGCAGGGAAGCAAGCACAAATTCAAGGGAAGAGGACATGGGGACTGGCTTTTTCAACAGACGCTCTGTTCGAGATGTTAATCCAAAACCGTTGGATCCATCAGACATATATCAGCAAGTTGAGATACTTACTGGGGATAACTACTACAAGGGTAGTTTTACTGCCAAGTCTGTTGCTCCAGATGGGTTTCCTCCTAAATTCTTGAGGACAAAAGGGTGGATTGTGACCAGGAGCACACCTTATGATTACCAATTGGGTGAAGCCCCAGGGCTCAACTCTTCACTACGAGCAAGCCTTCCAGGGTTCGATTTTCCACTATCACATGATTGCTCTGAAGCGGTGTTTGTAGGTAAGTGGTATTGTCCTTTCATGTTTGTCAAGGAAGGAGGGGTGAGGCTGAAGGAACAAATGAAAAAATGCATGTTCTATGAAATACTACTTGAGCAAAGGTGGGAAAAGATTTTCGATAGCGTTAACGAAAATGTTGAGGGGAAAAATAAAGGTGCTGTGTTTGTGGATGCCTTTGCTCAAAGAGAGGTGGTTTTTGTTCGTGGAAGTGAAGCTATTTGGGTTGAAAGAAATGTGAGTGGTGATGGGTTCATGTGGTTTAAGAGTTTTGATGGTGTGGGAGGCGAAACAAGTGTAGGGTTGAGCATGAAAGTTGTGGAGAGAATGAAATGGGAGCAAGAGAGAGTTGGATGGGTTGGTGGAGATGAAAGGCAAGTGAGAGTGGAGAGGGTGGAAGAGTTTGGAGGGACAGGAGGCATGTGGAAGAGATTTGGTTGCTATGTGTTGGTAGAGAGGTTTGTGTTGAAGAGAATGTCTGTGAATGGAAGCTTTGCGCTACTCACATATGATTTCAAGCACACACACCAGATTAGGAGCAAATGGGAATGATAAAACTTTGCCCTACATTTTCCAAGATTCGTCTACATCCCATGTCCATGTAATGGAATGCCATAGTTGTATATAGAGATTAATTTGCTGGTTCAAATGTTACCTCTTTGATGATATAATGACTATTATATACTTGAATTACTTAACATTTCAATTTAAAAAAAGAGAGAGTTTATATAAAGCCATACATTGCCATTTGTAAACCAGCATGAGATGATTGAAGGTTTACTTCTTGATATCACCATTAGACGGTTAAAGATGAGTTAACAATGTACTTTAAGAAGCTAATGTTAGTCGAATGATCGAATTTGTCATTAAGACATTTTATTATTCATATACTTAATTACATTATATTTTAGATAGGTGACTGGTAATAATTGGTCTACAATGTGGAGTAATCAAACAAATCCCTTGGAGGATAATGAGATGATCGGTCATGATTCGAATCCCTTCAATTTTAAAAAAAAGAAAAAAAAAACCAGCGGGGTTAGGCCCACATAATGTAACTGAGCCCAAATATAAATGACATTGCTTGACTTGGGCTTTTGACCCATAACCGCTTTATTTTCCCAACCCTATATCTTTGCGCTACGCAGTACCAACTAATTTACAGTTGTGTCACTGCACTATACTAGAGTTCGGAATCTCTCCCTATATAAGCCAGTCGCCTACCAAACTGCAAAATCCACTTCCACCTGCTTCTCTCTCCGATTCATTTCGAGGCGGGAAAAACAAAACCTACTCAGAACTGAAACATAAATTATTTAAAAACAAATATAGAAAAGTAAAAGAAAGACAGAAAGATAAAAGCTATTACTTCAACAGTTTAAATCGGATTAGGGTTTCGGTTTTGGAGTTACGATGGCGAATTTCAATATCGTCGTCGATGAAGATCAGCAATGGCTGCTCAATTGCTTGTCTGCTACTCTCGACCCTAATCACGAGGTTCGCTCATTCGCCGAAGCTTCGCTTAATCAGGCTTCTCTGCAACCAGGTCCCTCACCTGAAACCCTCGCTTTAATTTTAGTTTTCTCCTTTTTCATTGTTCCATTTTTATCTGCAATCAACACCCTTTGACGAAATTTGAATAAAATGAATTGTGGTTTGGCTTTTCTCATGCTAGGACACAAGCTGCGCTTTAGTTTTAGTTTTAGTTTGATTGGTCATTTGAAATTCTAGCTGAAATGAGGAAAAATGAAAAATGATAAAAATGAAATTCTATATGAATGCACCTATGAGTTGGTCGCAAATCTAGTTGGTGGAGTGAATATTTTTTTGTATTCCATATTTGATTTCTTTACTCTGCTTATGGATCACGGCAACACTTAGAAATTGTTTGACGGGTTCTAATTGACTGAAGGTTTTGGAAGTGCGTTATCCAAGGTTGCTGCTAACAGGGAGCTCCCATTAGGGTTGCGCCAGATATCCTTTTTTATTATTATGGTTCTTTATGTACCATCACAAGCATCTATTTTTTTTATTATTTATTTTTTCTAATTGTGATTCCGTGGTTTATAGTTAAATATCTTCTCTTTCATATTTCATCTTTGATAACAGAACAGGGATTAGGAAGTTGCCTGTTTATTAGTGCCATCGTCTTCTTTGCTCTCTTCTTTGTCTACATTGTTTTATTCTTCTATAAGGAAAATGTAAAGCAAATGCGAGGTTGATTTTTTACTTTAACCCCTTTTCCCCTAAAAGATGAAAAGATGTGCTGGAGCTATATTTTGCATGCTGGATGCTTTGGTTAAAGGTCTCACTGTTGCATGCGGCAGGGATTTTCTTTTTTTTTCTTTCATTTATTCTCTTGTGAGGCTTAACATACTTGTACCTAGCTGCTGTCCTTCTTAAGCAGTTTATTAAGAAACACTGGCATGAGGCTGAGGAAGCATTTGAACATCCTGCTGTTTCAAGCGACGAGAAGGTATTTTCAGCTGTTGACATCTTTGGTATTTGTACTTCTATTGAAAGAGGATCCTTTTTCTTGAGCAATGAGTCTTTCATGTTTCACTAATTTTAATTACCTACCTTTGTATTTGTTTTCTTCCCCTCTTTTCCCTACGTTGCTCTGGAGTTATCACTTATATGTTTACATATGTTTTTAGGGCTTACTAGTGCACAAGTTTTCTGCCTTCCTTATCTAATTAGGTCATTTTTGCATTTTCAGGCAGTTGTACGCAGACTTCTGTTGTTGTCTTTGGATGATTCTCACAGGAAAATCTGTACAGCAATTAGTATGGCTGTTGCATCTATAGCAGTTTATGACTGGCCAGAGGTTTGGCCTGACTTATTGCCGTACCTAATGAAGTTGATAAATGATCAAACTAATATGAATGGAGGTAAGCCTTCATTTGGTCTCTCTCTCTCTCTCTCTCTCTCTCCCTCAATGTGTAACCATACAGCACTAATTTGAAATTTCTATCTTTCTCATAAGGTTCTCAAGTTAGTGGTATTGCCTAGGGTAGTTGTTGAAAATAAGTATCAGAAATGCCAAGTTTCTTTAAATTGTTTGTTGGGGCTGTTTTATATTTGAGAGCTTAATAAGTTTGCTGCTGAAGATTTGTATTTGTTCTCAAATTTTGTAGTACATGGTGCTCTAAGGTGCTTGGCTCTTCTGTCTGTTGACTTGGATGATACAGTGGTTCCAACATTAGTACCAGCCTTGTTCCCATGCTTGCTTAAAATCGTATCTTCTCCAGAGGTTGGTTTTTTATTTTTAAAATTTTAAAATTATTTATTTAAAATATTTATTTTTATAATAATTTATTTTTATAATTTTATAAAATTGTTTTATTTTTCATTGGATTGTAATTCATTCGAGATCTTCTTAGCACCTGTGCTCCATTTTTTCAGTGGTTGCTTCTCGAAAGAAAGGGCATTAAAGTTCCTCTGTAGAATGTCTGTTATGTGAGCCTGTGTGAATATTTCCATGTTCTTGTACACATAAACTGTGGTTTCTGAATTTTTTTCAGGAGGAAACAGTTTTCATGAAATTTGAGGCACTTTTCAGTAACTGAGTTGTTACCAATTTGAGATGTTTCGGAGAGATTTATATTTCATGTCACATTTTTTGGGGGTTTCATATATGTCTTCTCATGAATGGACCTAAGCTATCTTATGCTTTATATCTTTTTGGCAGCTCGCCTCCCTTGACTTGTATCATGAGGGACAGATAGTGCTTCCTGTTTAATATATACAGACGTCAAATTTGTGGATATTTGGTTTCTTGAATACAAGCATCCTTCCATTTATTCTGTGCTTTGATGTGAGATTTGTTTGTGCAGATGTATGACAAATATTTACGCACAAAAGCTCTTTCAATTGTTTATTCTTGTATCTCCATGTTGGGGGTGATGAGTGGTGTATATAAGGTATTCTCTTGTCTATTCTAATTAACTTCCCAGGATATGATGTGTGGTATATTAAGCTTCTTCTATTATGGATTAACAGATTAAGATGTTTATGTTCAGACGGAAACCAGTGCATTAATAGTGCCAATGGTTAAGCCATGGATGGATCAATTCTCTAAGATCCTCAATCATCCTCTGCAATCTGAAGATCCCGATGATTGGAGCATAAGAACGGAGGTTGCTTTGATAAAAAATCTGTCATAATGTGTATACTCTAATTAGAATGGGGCATTTGATTTGTGGTTTATTTGTGCCTTTATCATTAGGTACTGAAGTGCTTGAATCAGTTTGTTCAGAACTTTCCTAGCCTCATTGAAAGTGAATTTATGAGTAAGTTATTCATTCTTGTCAACCAATGAATCAGACGTAAACCATATAGATTCTCGTTCTGCTCATTGATAAGTCTAGTTTTCATATATTGTGCTGAATAGACCTTGTTTATTGCAGTTATTGTAGGACCATTGTGGCAAACCTTTATGACTTCTCTTGGAGTATATGTGCGATCATCTATTGAAGGTACAGAAGATCCATTTGATGGAAGATATGATTCTGATGGGGCTGAGAAAAGCCTTGATTCCTTCGTTGTCCAGGTAGGTAATCTATGGCATTTGCAGATATTATCTTATGCGCTTGTACGCCGCTCAAAATGATCAAAATTGCTTTATTTTGATGCACTATTCTCCCCCTCCCCACCCTCCTTTTCTCTCTCTCTCTCTCTCTCTCTCTCTCCTTTTAGTGTGCAAGAGATTTGTTTCTAACTTAAATATTTTGCATACATAGTTGTTTGAGTTTCTGTTGACCATTGTGGGTAGCGCAAAATTGGTAAAGGTATGCTTCAAAGATTTTGAAACCCATTTCTACTTGTTTCCTTCCTTATAGCCTACCTTCTTTTATCGTAGTAAGGTCCCTTTGTTCCCCTTTTCTTGTAGGTCATTATGAATAATGTGGAAGAGTTGACATATTACACCATCGCTTTTCTCCAAATAACAGAACAACAGGTGGGTTTTTGCTTTGCTCTTCTTTTGTCTGTTCCTTGTTTGTACATCTTATGTAATGGACTGAATGGTCCAGCAGAAAAGGTGTTCAATTTGTTCATATTCAGATCATAGTGTTAATGCACTCCAAATTCTTTTGCTTGAAAATTAAACACCTTAATGGTCCTAAATTCTCTTTGCATAGAATAACTGAACATAAAATTATCTCTGTATTTCATTAAAATGTCTCTCTTATCTGTATTTCATAAAGACGTTAACATGGATATGGACTTCTTGTTTAGCTCTTATTGTTCTTCCTTCTCTATAATAAATACTTTTGTCTTATGCAAAAAAAAAAGGTCTCACTTACCTTCACATTCTAAATCTACTTTTCTGTCTTGTTTACCTTGTGGTTATCATCATCACTCTGGTTTTCTGGACTTACATTTTCCCATGATCATTTCCTTTGGCTCCAAACTGTATCACGTCCTCAGGCACCTTAATTTGGTTTTGGCATTTCAGTTCCTTTTGTCAAGATTACTCTTTATTTGACCCTACCATATAATCCACTTTCCTCAAGATGGCTCTCTATTTCGCTATGTGAGACTAAACACTGAAACCCACTTAATTCATTATAATTATTTAACTCATATGTGCCCCTAAGTTGTTGTCATCTCATTTAATGCCTTCTTTCTTTTTTCTTTTTCCTCGCTGAGGATATAATTCCTCCTCTAGTATTATAAATTATATTTGAAATCTCATGTCTTCTTGTGCTATTATAACCTTCAGTTGAATGATTTTTATTTCTAGTATCATTTGTTGTTTTTTAATTGTCATTTTTTTTAGGTTCATACTTGGTCAATGGATGCCAACCAATTTGTAGCTGATGAGGATGATGTTACTTATAGCTGTCGTGTTTCTGGTATGCTTACATTATGCATCTCACATGCTTGTTAATTCTTCTTATGGCAACCATAACTTTGTGGTCTGAAGTTTGGAGTTTACAGCATGGTCAATTTGTTAGTTGGAACATCATAAGTGCAAATGATGTTGAATTTAGAGGAAAACATTGAACTTATCATGAAATTGAACTGACATGGCATATATCTATGAACAATAAGTCTGTCCATAAAGCGTCTGGTTTTATCATCCTAATTGAAAATCAGTATGCCAACAGTTTCCAAAAGTTTGAAAACTAACTCATTTTTGGATGGAGAAATACCATTATAATGTCTGCCCATGCAAAAAGGGTTAGTCTTCTAACTTCTGAAAAAAGTAGTCATTTTTGGATAATGATTTTTATTTTGAGTCATTTCACCCTAAAACTCAGCATTTTGGCGGAACCCAGACCTAGGACTACCACCTTCCCACTCCACCCCAATGCCACTTGAGCTAGAACTCATGGGTAGCGGAACGATTACTGATGATGAGGGGTATAATCTCTGTGTGTGTTATTCTAGCAATAATAGTTGTTGATTTGTAACCTTCAATATGCCATGCGCTCTTCTCCTTTCCTTTTGAAGATTATAATTTTGAATTTATTGTAAAAATTTGTTGCTCTGTATTTGGTTGCTTGTTAAGCATAGCATGTTCTGCAGTGGGCCTCAGAGAATCCCTGGCAATCTAAGAGAAGTGGAATATGTGATTGTACAGATCATTTGACTGCATCTCACTGTTATCAGCTTTAGAAGTGGAATGACATGTTTCTTCTGATGTACTTGAGCTATTAATAGCACTTTTTCTTTCCAGGTGCACTTTTGCTTGAAGAAGTGGTGAATTCATGTGGTACAGAAGGAATCAGAGCCATCATTGAGGCTGCAAAAAAGCGTTTTAGTGAGTCTCAAAGAGAAAAGGATGCTGGTTCTCCAATTTGGTGGAGAGTAAGTAGAAAATTTTCCCTATGTTTGTTCAGTTTTCTCCTCTGTTAACTTTCCCCCCTTCTTTTGGGTTGTATGTACTATCAGATAAGGGAGGCTACTCTTTTTGCTTTGGCTTCTCTATCAGAACAATTGCTTGAAGCAGAGGTTTGTGCTTTTTTGTTTGTTTTGAAGGGGTAGTTATTGTGTTTTGTTAAGGTTCTGATGATTGGCGCAGTTCTTTTCTTCATGAATGTTATTGAATTCCTATTTGGAAGTTGGTATACTATGATTAATTTTAGTTTACAGGATTCAGAACTGACAAGAGTTGGCTCAGGAAACCTACTGGAGCAAATAATCACGGAAGACATTGGATTAGGTTATCTCTTCTCTGCAATAACCCCCCTCTCCCCTTTTTTGTTTAAAAAAAAAGAGAAAAAAAATACAAGGTTCATTTCATTCATCAGTGAATACTTTCTGTTTTGCAGATGTACATCAATATCCCTTTCTTTATTCTCGTATCTTTTCATCAGTTGCTAAATTCTCCTCTGTGGTAACTATTGCAATATTTCCTTATCTATTTTGAAGTTAGATCATTTGGAAATATCTTTATAACATTTCTAATATTTTACAGATCAGCCATGGAGTTCTTGAGCACTTTCTCTATGCTGCTATCAAAACAATTAGCATGGATGTGTAACTTTCTCTCCCTCTCTGATATTTGTATGTACATGAGTAACTTGTATCAAATATATATTTTCTTGACATTGTTCTGTTGTCAGGCCCCCACCTGTCAAAGTAGGTGCCTGCAGGGCTCTTTCTGAGCTCCTACCTGAAACAAATAAAGTTATAATTCACCCGCATCTGATGAGTTTGTTTCAATCACTGTCGGATCTTCTTAATCAGGTAATTTACAGCGAGCATAAACCTTAGTTTTATTGTTGTACTTGTTTTAAGAATTTACTATAATTCTGGTTTCAGGCATCTGATGAAACCTTGCACTTGGTACTTGAAACACTGCAAGAGGCAATTAAGGCCGGTAAGTTTTAAAGGTAGTATGAATATTATCATTTCCTTTTATCTTGATGGAGTTGGTTGAATTTGTAAGCTTTCTATATATTATATTTTGCCCTTTTATTGTATTCTCTTTTTACATTTAATAGGTTATCTGTCTCCATGCTTTGTTTTACACTAATGATAGGTTACGAATTATCGGCATCAATAGAGCCTATCATCTCTCCTGTTGTCCTGAACATGTGGGCATCACACATTTCCGATCCTTTCATCTGTATTGATGCAATTGAAGTTATGGAGGTAATTATATGGAGCATTGTTGGTAATAACATATTTAAATGCCCACTTACAATGTTTGAGTGTACGTACAAACATTTCACTTATATATTACAATTAATCATGCGGATTGGGTGGACGATTAGTTAAATGATTTTCATGATCTACTTTTTAAATTAACCGTACTGTTGTTTTTTAATTAACTTACTCCAGACACTGAAGAATGCTCCTGGTTGTATTCGTCCACTGGTTTCTCGAGTTTTACCATATATTTGGCCAGTCCTGAATAAGGTATGGGTTGTAAGAGTGTCTGTAATATGGATTTATATTCTCATTGTGCTTTTTTTGGTGGGTTGTGGGGCGAAAAGTATTTATTTTTGACGCATCTTGATGGTAATTTTCAGCCCCAACAGCAGCCTGATGGATTAGTAGCTGGATCAGTGGATCTGGTAACAATGTTATTGAAAGTGAGATATACTTCAGTGGATATTCATCCCTTATTTTCCTTGGCTCTTGGCTTTCCTGTTTTATCTTTAGACAGCATCTTGGTTGTATTACCACAGTTTTAATTAAAGTTTGCGATAGCGTTGGTGCAGAATGCTCCTATTGATGTGGTGAAAACAATATATGATGCCTGTTTTGATACTGTTATACGAATAGTCCTTCAAAGTGACGATCATAGTGAAATGCAGGTAATATTCTACTCTCTCTCTCTCTCTCTCTCTCTCTCTCCTCCCCATAACTAAGTTTGAAGCGCCACTACATATGTAATGTATGTCAATGACTCAAGTTTGTTGTGACGACTTTGGCCAGAATGCAACGGAATGTTTAGCTGCTTTTGTATCTGGTGGAAGACAAGATGTGCTTGCTTGGAGTGGTGATTTGGAAAATACAATGAGAAGATTGCTTGATGCAGCATCAAGGTAACCAGCTTCTTTTTCAAACTGCATTTTTGTGTTTCATAATGTCTTGCAAACTCTTGTTTAGTTCTTTGGTTCAAATTTGCCATGTGCTTAGTGGTCTCAACTGGAAATGGAGTGCTGATGGGTACCCTTCCTCAAAATCTCTGTTAGTGGGGGACCTGTTTTGTTTTTATTTTCATGACATTTTCTTTGAGGCCATTCTTGTTTGGAGGTTAATAAAGCCAATGCGTACTTGTTCACCATTGTGATGGATTCAACCGATGATGCTCTGCAAGTTTCTGCTTTATATGAAAATTACATGTTTTCTTGCATGCAGAAAATAAGTCAGGTTCTGATGATATTCCTTATATACTTTCGGATTTCGTTTTGGTAGAGCATTGAATTTATATTGTTTTTAAAGAGTGATTGATCATCACAATAATATCCGTAGGATTTTTGTGGACACTAATTACTGAAAGCTGGATGTTTCAAAACTGAGTGCAGGCTTCTAGACCCTGATTTGGATAGCTCTGGTTCTCTTTTTGTTGGGAGCTACATTCTGCAACTTATTTTGCATCTGCCATCACAGATGGCGCCCCATATTCGAGACCTGGTTGCTGCTCTTATTAGGCGCATGCAATCTGCTCAAATAGCAGGATTGAGAAGCTCACTGCTACTCATTTTTGCTCGATTGGTATGTATCTCAACTGTTCATCTTTGTGAGTTCCTTTGGTGGCCACTTTTTAGCTTATTGTGACACACTAGTATATAGTTTTATTTGATGCTTTAATGATGTCAAGTAGAATTATAATTCATGTATAAACTTTTGTCCTTTGAAGGTTTCACTTATTTTATCCCTAGTGCATAACAAGATTTTACATTGTGAATATCCTACAGTCAATTTCATATACTGTGCTTATTTCCCAATGCGAGTACTTCTTTAGTCGGTTAATCTTTGCAGCTTCTACCTTACTAAAGGCTTCCTCATCTTTACTTTGGATTTTATGTTATATTTTAGCTGGTCTATTATGGATCAGGCATAACTAGCCATACCTTATATGGATTAATTTTTTAATTTTGTATTTAATAGGTCCACTTAAGTGCCCCTAAAGTTGAACAGTTTATTGACCTCCTGGTCACCATCCCAGCTGAAGGCTATGATAATTCTTTCGTCTATTTAATGTCAGAATGGACTCAGCAGCAAGGTATGTTTTTCATATTATTGTTTACTTGTCAATGTCATATAATTGGAGCTGGATCAAAATGCAAATTTGGACTGGAATTCTCTGATTGATGCAACATATGATTTATTAAATGTAATTGCTCAAACCCAATCCTTTCCCCAGCAAAAAGTTGCATCTTATCTTATCTTCAGCGCACGATCAAATTTCCAATGTGTATGCTCAGTTGCATCTCAAATTTGTAGTCTTGGGTTATAGATTAAAGATGAGTTTTTGAATTGGATGTAATATCAAGAGGTGGCTAAGTGACAACATAATCAAAATCCAATGTGTATGGCTAAGTAACATCTAATACGATTACAATTATTTAATATTTTCACTTAGTAGTTAGCAGAAGAGGCTTTGAGCATACACGTGCAATTATTTAATCCATATTTGTATCTTGTTTAAAATAAAATTTTATCTAAGCCATTTAATGTTCTGAAGAGGCCAAGACTTGTTAGAGGCTATGTGAGAGTGATATAAGATATTTCTCCACATGTTAATTGAGTGCAGGTGAGATCCAGGGGGCTTACCAAATTAAAGTCACTACTACTGCTTTGGCCTTATTACTATCATCTAGGCATGCTGAATTAACAAAAATTAACGTGCAAGGATATTTATTTCAGGTTCTACTGAAACTTTTTAATTTCGTGCACATGTTTATTTTCTCAAATGCGCTTGTTGATTCAAGAACTTACTCTTCTTGCTTTTCTAAAGTCTGCTGCTGGAATAACCACTCGCTCAAAAGCTAAATTAACTCCAGATCAGTGGACTGTGGTGCCACTTCCTGCAAAGGTATTTATTTATTTATTTTTTGACAAACAGAAGATTAATTTGGAGCTGAGAAAGTTGTGACTGTACTGGACTTTGCTATGCTAGAGTTGTCATAGCAAGCAACTTTTGCATGGCCTAAGTACCATGACGGTTATATATGGTGCCTAGTCCCCTAGGGGAAGCTTTAAAGGCAGACTTTCTTTTGTCTCCTAATAATTATGTTTCAGTGTAACCTTATATTGGTTAGTGCACGATTGTGCCTGGCTTGATGACTTTAGCCATTCTACAAGGAAGTTTGTCATTAACGTTTGTGCTGTCGGCAACCTTCAGGTTCAGTTGTAGAAGCCTTTTCTCATTCTCCTGCCCCTTTTTGTGTGTGCAGATAATGGCTTTACTGGCAGATGCATTGGTTGAAATCCAAGAACAGGTTGTAGCTGGTGATAATGAGGTAATTAATCATTTGCCAAAGATTATTTGGGTAACAATAAACGTTAAGCTTTGAACCAATTCCTGCTGCAGGATAGTGACTGGGAAGAGGTTGAGGCAGACGATGTGGAACTTGATAAGGACTTGATGTATTCAGCTGGTGTTACATCCTCCGGCAGACCCTCACACCAACATCTTGAAGCAATAGCAAAAGCATTTAATAAGGTACTTTGTTGTTACTTGTATATTTATTGAAATTCCTCAGGATAACTTACCAAACTTAGCATGTTCTGAAAGGATGAGGAGGAGGATAGGTATGAAGATGATCAACTAACTGTGGCTGATCCCCTTAACCAGGTATCTTGTGGGCCTATTTACATTTGCTAAGCATCATAAGTCATTTTAAATATATTAACTATTTCATAACACCTTACAGATTAATCTGGCGAACTATCTTGCGGAGTTTTTCGTAAACTTTTCTCAGAGTGAAAGACAAATGTTTGATCATATTTTCCAGGTGAACTTCAATAATCCATTTCATTCCGATTCAATCAGTCGAAAGCATTTACTAAAAGTGATTCAATTTTTGTACCCAAAGAAAAGTGAATTCGACTCTCCTTTGATCTGGTGTAGTTATGCATGACTGCCGAGAATGTAATATCTTGTATTTTTTTAAACTGCAGAGCCTGACGCAGGATCAAAGGAATGCTATTCAAATGGTACGAGCTCAGTGAAGATTTTAGTGGATGTGTTATGGTTGGATTGTTTGCTCCAAAGCCAGCCATCGTCCAATTGTTTTCATAAAGGAAAAGATTATTAACCCCCAAGAAAGGGAAGGAAAAAAAAGAATCTGTATTTCAAGCCAAGGTCGCCCCGATGTGACTGCCTGCCTATGGAAGTCTCGTTTCTGTGTCGTTTATCATATCTCAGTTATAAATGCCGAGGCCATTCAATACAAAATTTTCGAGTGCAGTTGATCAATAGCCACAATGCAGAATTATATAGAGCCATGTTTTTGTTTGATTTGTTGTGAATATTGAGAAAAACAATAATGAATTCCAATCAAGAGCATGAACATTGTAGCACCTCTACTTTCGACAGAAAAAACACACGCACATGTATATACGGTATTCTTCGTTGTGGGAAAAAAAGGGGAATTGCATATATTTGGTAATAGATGATGGTGAAATATAACATTTATAGCTAGCAATTTATGTAATATTAGGCCATACATCCTTTGACTATAGTACTTAAATTAATATCATACATCCCTTCACTATCAGGAAAAACAAAATCAATTGTTCTAAATTGTTTGGTCGTCATATCATAAAGATGCAATTGGGGTGGACCGTCGTCAAATCCCGGTGTAAGTCCATTTAAATAGTGTACTCACCTGTGTGAACTGTACCTAGAGCTTCAACGTAGCACCCACCTTCGCCATATGTTTTTTCCAACATCAAGCTAATAGTCTCCTTAACCCACACATGGTTTTGATTGTCCTTCAAAATCCATAATACGATCTTGTCCTGCTTCCACGACTTGTCAACAAACACACCCACATATTCCCCCACCTCAACTACACATGCACTTTGTAGGCAATAAGTATCGGCTACACTTCCATCACGATAGAGATGATTATCTTGATCAACATAATCATCAAACACTTGAGCATAATCTTGGGGTAGTGGCAACACTCTGAATGTCTCCTCTCTAACGTCAAAAGCCACTATCACTTTCTGCTTCTCATGGAGCCCATTGATACACACTCCATTGACTAACCCCTCCAGAAGGTCGCTGTGTTGGTCTACCCACAATGGCCTCCACGAAGAATCTCTACCTATTGTGAATATGTTCAACAACCCAGTATCCAATTTTCCAAGTCCACTGGGATCAACACAAATGATCTGCAGAACCTTATACTCGTTTGTGAGGGGACTGAACCCAAAGTAATATTGAGCATTGGAAACTCCTTCTGTTAGTGCAAGCACATCGGTATGGGGAAGTTCAATGGACTCTCTAGTGGTAGGGTTAAGTATGGAAACATGGTCGTCAAACACAGTGG
Source organism: Prunus persica (assembly GCF_000346465.2). NCBI lineage: Eukaryota > Viridiplantae > Streptophyta > Magnoliopsida > Rosales > Rosaceae > Prunus > Prunus persica. Next base: position 29,521,275 of record NC_034009.1, read on the forward strand.
ACGCACAAACCAAGCCATGGACACTCTGCATACCATGACAAAACGCTGTACAAGCTTTGAATTGAGTCAGGTATGAAAGTTCTGCGAGGGGTTTTGGAGCATTCTCTTTGCTCTATTTTTGTCGAGAAGTAGCGGTTATCCCCTCGGAGGCTACGCTTTTGGAAAAGGAAGTGAGTGGTGCGCTTGTCGTTGCAGTGAAAGTTGTGGAAGGCGGCGACAAAGGAAGGGCTGCGGATGAGGGAGGACCAAGACTTGCATACGCACCGGCATCGAGTCATCAGATCCTCTGCCGGAAGCCGTGGGAGTATATGAGAGAATATGATTTTGGTTGGGAGCTCCGGGATTGGATGGTCATGATAAGCTTCCATGTTCCTTGGAAGACTTTCTCTAGCCCGTCGAAAGACCTCCAAGAGAACAGATGATTCCAAGAAGAAGAAAACAAGAGATGCGATGCTTTAGCTAGGGTTTCCCTGCTAATTTAGATGTATATATGTGGGCCACTTATTTGTACTGGGTTACGATTTTGGACTGCCTAGTATTAATAGAAAAACAGAGTCCCCAAAACGGGAAGAATCCTAATGATATCTAAATTAGTACCGGATTTTATTTCATAAAAATATTATATTTGGTCTTTTAAATTAGAGTAATGCTATTTAGACACACAACATTGATCACCTTAACTGACTACCTTATTTGGCCACTGATGTGTCATGTTATGTCAATTAATGAATGTCGCCATGTCAATTAAAAAACAAATTAAAAAACCCTAGCATTCCTAATGAGTGGCCTCATGGCAACATTCATTAATTGACATGGCATGACACATCAGTTGCCACATAAGGTGGTCAGTTAAGGTGGTCAATGTTGTGTGTCCAAATAACATTACTCGGATTTAAATTAATGAAAAAGCACATAAAAGATGTTTCTCCTTCAAATCACTTAAATAATTATGGGGGCATTTTTGCTCACCATTTTAACTTAAGGTGTATCTTCATTATCCTTATCAAAAAGTGACTCATGTCCATGGATTTAACTATAATTAATTCTCAGAAACTCAATAGGAGTTTGCTGTTGTATGTATTTCGTGTTCGACTTTTCGATGCAGATTCGTCGTTACTGCCGTTGCGCGGTGAATTTGTATTGTAGGTCTAAGTACAGATAGTTCTTGTCTGCCAAATTGGAGTTTTTAAGTTTTTCTGGCATATGTAATTCTCTCCAGATCAAACCAATTTATCTTTTTGTTTGGTCACTGGAGATGTTGTACTCATATTTGGCATTGCGACTACTCTGTACTTTTTTATGTGTTTTCAATAAAATTACTATCGCTTTTTATCAAAAAAAAAACTATAATTAATTCTTTATTTATTATTTATTTAATGATATTATTATGAGAAAAAAATAATACTTTAATAAGATTTTTCTTGATTTACCCTTATTCTATTAATTAACCCAACAAACTTTCCATTTTTCTATTAATTACTAATGAAGCCAAGAACAACCCAAATAATTAACATCAACATGATGATCATTACTCAAAAAATAATTGATTCATTCAACATTGTTGAACAATTTGACCAAAAAGAAAATTAAATACTAAGAGGCTTTAATCCTGTCATTAATAGGAGGTTTTAATCCAAATTGAACCTAACTAATGATGTGTTTAATTAATCAGGAATTGGAATTCTCATAAGGAATTGTATTCCATTTATGGAAGATTTCTGCTTTTACTTCATATCAAGGGATTGAAAAGTAAGTTGGGTCCACACAAAATTAGGAATTGAATATTCCTGATTTTGAAGGAATTCAATTCTTGGGTGGGTGGTGGTATTCTAATTCCTGAAAAATTAACTCATTAAGAAATTATCTTTTTTACCCATTATATCATAGCATAATTTTTAAACCAGCTGCCAAGTGGTTGAGTACTGAAACAATCGGGGCCCACTTTTCTACAAGTACCCATTTCAACTGTGGAGATGCAGGCCCTAACCTATCATTGGGCTCGGACCCTTTTCAACTTGGTCCCTTGATCCGTAAGAGTGCACCTTCTGGTCTGACAAAGGGGAAATAGAGGAAGCATGGAGCAAAAAGAAAGCATGCACGTACTCCTCCCGCATATGCACAAGACTCTGCAACACATGCAGAGGGAGGGAAGAAACGAGCTTGGCCTTTTAAGAAATGGAATGCGGAGGCTCAACAGAATAAGAAACCATGTTCACGGGCACCCACACCTTCCAACTTCTCAACGGCGGTGGCTGAGACAGCTCAGTCCCGCCGACAGCTATGAGTCTTTTAAGTTGGAACTGCCGAGGGCTTGGGAACCCTCGGACAGTTCAAGATTTACGACGTTTGGTCGTTGCAAAAGATCCTATGGTTGTATTTCTTTGTGAAACTCGCTGTAAGCAGCGTAATTTTAATTCAATAAAAGAACAATTGGGTTTTGATTATTGCTTTGTTGTTGATGCTATAGGACTGTCTGGGGGCCTCTGTCTATTTTGGAAATCTGAGTTGAACTTAGCTATTCGATCCTCTTCCACCCACCATATCGATGCTGAAGTAGGAGGTATTGGAGACTCACTACATTGGCGTCTCACTGGCTTCTATGGCTATCCAGCTACTGAAGACACACATCTCTCTTGGAACTTACTTCGTGATCTTGCTAGCGAATCCCGTCTCCCTTGGGTTTGCATGGGCGATTTTAATGAGCTTCTTTACGCCAATGAGAAAGAAGGGGGTCTTATACGCCCTGTCCGACAAATGTTGGCTTTTCGAGATGCTATTTCGGATTGCCATCTTGATGACATGGGCTTTGAGGGGGCAACTTTTACTTGGTTTAGCACAAGAAATGGCGGAATAAAAGAAAGATTGGATAGGGTGCTTGCTAATTGTGAATGGCGATCACTCTTTCCGCAAGCGACAGTTCACCACCTCGAGCCGTGCAGTTCAGACCATCTCCCCATTCTCCTAGAAGCTTCGCCGACTATGAAGCCGTGGCGAAGAAGGAGTTTTTTCCGCTTTGAGAGTATGTGGACACAACACGAGGACTGCGAAAGTATTATTGCCAATGCATGGAATACTTCTTTTACAGGCACACTCATGTACCAAGTGTGTGAGAAGATTAAAACCACCAGGAATCCAACTTATGCAATGGCAACGATCAATGTTTGGTACAACCAAGGCTGAAATCCAGCGGGTACGTAGCCAGTTAGATGTGGTGTGGAGACAACCCAATTCTGAGAACACAACAGCAACATACCACCTCCTCATGTCCCAACTTGATTCTCTTCTCTCTAGGGAGGAAGCTTTCTGGAAGCAGCGATCTAAAGTCTCTTGGCTAAAAGAAGGAGATAGAAACACACGTTTCTTCCATCAAAGAGCAAGCAATCGAAAGCAACGAAATTATGTTAAAGGCTTGAGGGATAATACTGGAAGATGGCGTGAGGATGAACAGGGCCTGCAATATGTTGTGTTGGACTATTTCACACATCTCTTCACTTCATCTGCCTCTGGAAGTGAGGGGGAGAGCATTGATGCTGTGGAATCGAGAGTCACACCGGATATGAATAATCTATTACTCACAGACTATTGTGATGCAGAGATTCACGAAGCAGTTTTTCAGATGTACCCGACCAAAGCGCCAGGTCCCGATGGGATGCCTCCAATTTTTTTCCAAAAATATTGGCATATTGTTGGATCAGATGTCATAAGAGCTATCAAGGACTTTCTTACTTCAGGTCGCCTACTTCAAAAAATAATTTCACTCATGTTGTCCTCATACCAAAGGTGAAGCACCCAAAAGACATGTCCCAACTGCGCCCGATCAGTTTATGCAATGTTTTGTTTAAAATCGCCACGAAGGTTTTAGCTAACAGATTAAAGCTTATCCTTCACAAAATCATATCTCCCAGTCAGAGTGCATTCATTTCCGGAAGGCTTATCTCGGATAACACCATCCTTGCAGCTGAAATAATTCATTACCTTCGTAGACGTCGGCGAGGTAAGAAAGGATTCATGGTGCTAAAAATGGATATGAGCAAAGCTTATGATCGCATTGAATGGAGTTTTCTTGAAGCTATTATGCGAAAATTGGGTTTTGCAGAGCAGTGGATTCAGTTAATGCTTACTTGTATCTCAACTGTGAGCTACTCCTTTGTGATTAATGGGACTCCTCACGGCTTCCTTCACCCATCTAGAGGTCTTCATCAAGGAGACCCCCTGTCTCCTTATCTTTTTCTTTTGTGTGCTGAAGGTCTCACGGAACTAATTGCACAAAAGGAAAGGGAGGGTTTTCTTAAAGGTGTTTCCATTTGCAGAGGAGCTCCTGCTATCAGCCACCTCTTTTTCGCGGATGACAGTGTTCTCTTTGCGCGGGCCAACATGGCTGATTGTATGGTTCTCAAAGATATCCTTGATACCTATTAGCGTGCGTCAGGACAACAGGTCAATTTCCAAAAAAGTGCAGTATGTTTCAGTAAGAATGTTCATAGGGGAGATCAACTGATGCTAGCGCAATTTATGGGTATCCCTTGTGTTGATCACCATAGTCAATATTTAGGCCTTCCTATGGTGCTGGATAAGAAGAAGGGTGCCAGTTTTAACCACTTAAAAGAGCGGCTCTGGAAAAAATTACAAACCTGGAAAGGAAAGTTGTTAAGCGGCGCCGGAAAAGAAATCTTAATCAAAGTGGTAGCACAGGCGATACCAATCTATACAATGAGCTATTTTTTATTACCTAAATATGTCTGCGAGGATCTCAACAAGCTGGTTGCACAATTCTGGTGGAATAGCTCTACTGAAAACAAGAAAATTCATTGGATGGCTTGGGACAGGTTATGCGCTCCAAAAGAAGAGGGAGGCCTGGGCTTTAGAAATTTGCACGCTTTTAATCTAGCTTTGTTGGCCAAACAGGGGTGGCGCCTTCTCCAGAATCCGGACTCCCTGATCACGAAAGTACTTAAAGCCAAATATTTTCCAACTCGTTCTTTTCTTGAAACTGCGGTAAGTCTTCATGCCTCTGTTGTGTGGAAAAGTCTTTATGAAGCAAGAACAGTTATTATTCAAGGCTCCAGATGGCAAGTGGGGAGCGGGGATACAATTGGCATATGGGAGGATCGGTGGTTGCCACAACCCAATAGCTTCCGGATCTTCTTTCCCAAGCCTGAGCACAGTGCTATCACAAAAGTATCAGACTTAATTCATGGCGACTCACGGGAATGGAATGTCCCACTGCTGCAAAATGTTTTCTTTCCTGAAGAAGTGATGCTCATTCGCTCTATCCCGCTAAGTCTGCGGTTGACACCCGATATGTTGGTGTGGCATTATGATAAAAAAGGTATGTTCACAGTTAAGAGTGCCTACCACGTAGCCAGATCTGTGCATTCCTCCACTGGCAGGGCATCCTCCTCAAATTCGGATGCAGTCGCTAGGAATTGGTCTCTACTTTGGAAAGCCATTGTGCCAGCCAGAGTCAAGACTTTTTGGTGGCGTGTTATCTCTGGAATATTACCTACGAAAGCAAATTTGGCACGAAAAAAGGTGTCTCTAGATGAGGAATGTATGTTATGTGAGGGCCCAGTCGAATCTTCAATTCATATCCTTTGTGACTGCCCGTTTGCAATCTGTGCTTGGCGTAGTTCGACATTAAGTAGTAGCAGGTGGAACAATGATGCTCATTCACCCAAGGATTGGGTATTTCGCTGTGCAGAGCAACTAAGCTCTCAAGACTTTGCAACTTTTCTCATGGTGGGTTGGGCAATTTGGGAAGCACGAAATGAATTGCTATGGAATAATAAGAAAAGTCGGCCTGAACAAGTCAGCTTGCATGCATCTCTGAGGCTACAGGATTTTTTGCGGGTTAGTAATTGCTTGGGGTCTCAAAGTAGGCAAGGTCAAATAAAACAAATGTGGCAACCACCACATGAGAACAGTCTTAAAATAAATGTGGATGGTGCTTGGAAGCCAGGGACCACGGAGGGTGGCGTTGGTGTGGTTGTGAGAGACTCCACGGGCAAATTTGTGGCGAGTTGTGCAACTAAATTGACTAATGTTTTCTCTGCGTCACAAGTAGAGGCCTTGGCTGCAAGAACAGGTACAATATTGGCGATGGAAAGGGGTTATCAAAATGTTGTCTTTGAAAGTGATGCTCTCCAGATCGTTACAGCACTTCGAAATCACTCCATAGATAGGTCCGTCATAGGACCTGTGGTGGAGGATACCAAGAGCTTGCTGACACAGATCACTGGGGAAGGTTTTACCCATATTCGTCGTACTGCTAATGGTGTGGCTCATCGTTTAGCTCGTTTTGCCTTGCATATTGGGGGTTCTTTCTACTGGTTCGAGGAACATCCTGATTTTATTTCTGATATATTGTACGAAGATTGTAATTTGTGACCAAGGAATTTCTTTTGCCCTTGATACGAGTTCAAACTTCTTGTATTACCTTTTTTACATCAATAATATTCTATCGCTTATCATCAAAAAAAAAAATTTAAAATTCCAAATTTATCATCTACTTTAACCCAACAACGAGGACATTTTAGAAATTAGTACCACTCATACCCAAATTCTATATGGTTTAATAAATAACTTCAATAGGAATCCGGAATCTAACTTCCCTCAATCCACATAGTTTAGTAAACAACTTCAATAGGAATCCATAATCTAATTCTCCTCAATCCAACTCCTCCTCAATTCAATTCATCCTCAATTCAATTCCTCCTTATCCAATTATGGATTAGTAAATATGCCATAAATAAAATACTTTGATCACTTAACCCAAAAAAAAAAAAAAAAAAACACAAAACTGATCCACCCAAAAAAAAAAAAGAAAAAAAATGAAAAACTTATGGTGAGCATGTATAAACTCATAAACTTTACTAGTATCAGACATCCAATTGAAGAGACTTCTATGTTTCATTTTCTCTTTTTCTGGAATAAGAACGTGTCCTCTGCCTTTTTAATTTGGTAAAGTAGGCGTAAACACCCCAAAACAAAAGAAACTATTCACTCTGGTCTAAACAAACCAATCTAGCTTTAGGAATACCTAAAGCATCATTAGCTAAACAAGAACTAACCCAACTAGGAGATCTGATCCAACTAGGAGTCGTGTCAAGAATGAACAATCCCATATCCAAGTTATAGCTCAAGTTGGCAAGACAGTTAGCAACTCCATTCTTCTCTGTATATACATGCGTGAGGGCTCAATGACCAATTTTTCTCATCAGTTCACAACAGCTATCAACCAAGGTTGCCAAAAGGGTGCAAACCAAGTAGAGAAGAAGGCTGCAGGTAAAGGTTCACAGCGGCAGCTAGGGATGGCAACGGGTAGGGTAGGGGCGGGGTATGACAATACTATTTCCATCCCCGCCCTCGTCCCCGAACCCATCCCCGTTTATTAGGTTTCGGGGAATCTCTGTCCCCGTCCCCATCGGGGGACTGCCTATACCCACCCCGAATTCTCGATGTTTTTGCATAAAAAAATATTTATCATACATTTTAACATTAAGTTTCATATTAAATTATCATTCAACACGTTCAAATTAACTATAAAGTTCAACTCAACTATTCAAAATCACATAAATATGAAATTCCATAGAAAATTAGGAAGAATTAGGAGCGGGAAGTTAACTTAGGGTTAAACATAAATATTATAATTATATATTTATTTATTTATTTATTTAAATATAAACATATATATATTTTCGGGTCGGGTTCGGGAATCGGGACGCCAATACCATCTCCTCCCCATACCCGTCGGAGATTTTTCAAGTTCGGGAATTCTCGTACCCGATACCCATTTAGCCCCGAAATCTCCCCCTGTTAGAGTCGAGGACCTAGCCTCTACGGGATTTTTGCCATCCCTAGCAGCAGCGCTGCCTTTTCAGTTTCCAATGTTTTGATTTATTTTTTAAATTAAATTAATCAAGAAAAGTAAAAAGCTTTTTGGGTTAATTAATAGAATAAGAGTAAATCAGAATTTTATTATTATTAAAGTATTGTTTCTCTCTTATATAATGTCATCAAACAAATAAAACATAAAGAATTAACTATAGTTAAACCCATGGACATATGTCACCTTTTGATAAGGGTGGTGGTGAAGGTACACATTGGGTTAAAGTAGTGAGCAAAAATGCTCCCAATAATTATATAGAAAAGCATATAGGAGTTGCTTCTCCCCATAAATAAATTTTTATTTTTTTTTTAAACGTGGGAATAGATACTTTATTAAAATAATAAGCACCATAAGAGTGTACATAAGATAGCACTGAAAACAACACCCCTATAAATGATTCTGAATATAAAATTTGTTTTTGTATGCAATTATTATAAAGTTGGTTTTTTAAACCTTCGTATGTCTTTATTTTTCAGTTGTTTTTTGGTTTGATTTCAGAGACAATTCAAATTCAAAAGTTCCAATTATTTTATTTCTATATATTTTATGGGATCAGAAATTTGATTTTTGGTTATCTCCAACTGTACCTGAATATGGTTCTATAGATGATGTTCGGCCTGTTCTACCCCAAGGATCTCAAGAGAATCATGGAAATCATGAAACAGAAAGGAAAGAAATAGTGCAAAGAGAAGGAGATGCTGTAAAAGTTCAAACATGCTCTGAATACTCACAAGATAGTTCTCACAGATTTCTGGTCCAGATGGGAAATCAAAGCCCACTCCTCCTAGTCAAATTGGATTCAGAGACCATGCAAGTGTTGGCGGAGGCCAACAGCTGACATTGTTAAGTGTAGAGGTATATAACAATGTTATCCCAAAAAAAAAGAACGAAAAATTAGCGTCCACCTCTTATTTATTTTGCATCTGATTTAGCAAATCCAAATGATTTTTTGTAAAAGATTTGTGCTTATTTAATGTACTGTGCTATTTAAAAAAATTCTTTCTCATCTTGCTTTATGTAAGAATATCGCGATTAACCTTTGTATATGTTCTTTTGTTTAAAAAATTAATTAATTAATTAATTAAATTTCCTTGTAACCTTCACTGGTTCAAATAATTTATGAGCATTTGCACTAATACAACTTGAATGCAACATTGGGCGACAGGTTCAGGCAGAATCAAGAGGAGATCTTCGACCTGATCCTCGGTTTGATGCCATCAATTTGATCTCTCTTGCTATTCAGAAATATTTTTTTTGGGTCGAACTATTCAGAATGATATGCTCATTGGACCCAGATGTTTTGATGGGTTGGGATATACAAGGTGGTTCTCTTGGGTTTTTAGCAGAAAGGGCTTCACATTTTGGTATAGGCCTACTCAACAAGATATCTCCGGTACCATCTGAAACCAAGATTTAGAAGTTCCGGAGAAAGCAATACCAAAAAAAAAAAGGGAAATAGCTTAAAATGCCACCCTTTTTATAATTTTAACTAAAAATACCACCCCTTCCCAATTTTTTTACAACTACCACATATAAATACATCTTTATTGTGGAATGATTGTACCCATTTCAGTTTTTCAGAAATTGGGTTCTCTCTCAACTCTCTTGGCTCTATCTCTCTCTTCAGCCCTTCTCTCTCCCTCGTGTAACTTTCTCTCTCTCCGACGCAATCGTCTTTCTCCCTCAGCGGTGGCTATTCATCCAAGCTTAACTCCACGGTTCACATCCACGAGGTACTGTTCATCTTCCTTGTCTTTGAAATTTGGGTTTGTGAATTTGGTTTATGGTGTATGAATTTGTAAGAAATTGATTTAGGGGTTTCTTCGAAATTGGTTTTGGGTTTTAGGGTTTAGGGGTTGCTCAGAAACTGGTTTAGGGTTTATGGGTTTCTTTGAAATTGGTTTAGGGATTTCTCTAGGGTTGAGGGTTTATGGGTTTCCATGAACTGGGTAATAACTCACACCCACTCTCACTCGCTCGCAGACACTCTTCACAAAAATCAAACTCTTCATTTTGTCACAGAAAGTTTGGACTTTGTTCACCTTTGTCTGGGTAAGTCCCAACTATCCATATTTTTTGATGAGATTTTAAGCTCTGGGCTCTGTGATTTCTACAAGAATTAATTCCACAATATTCTGATTTAATTGTTCAAATCAAAGCAAAGGAAGGAACGTTGTTTATGGATGGGTAATTGTCAAAAACGACTTCTGGAATCTACATGCTTATAATCAAATTTTGCATATGGATTTATGGGATGGTTTTGGGTTCCCTGTAATCTTTTGAGAATGTTTTGTTTATGGCATTTTTAAATGGGCTTGATTTTTGGTTTGGTAGAATGCATTTGATTGTGGTTTGGGTGATAGAGTGGTGGAGATGCAGATGGAGGTGTGGGTACTTTGTCTCTGTTAAAAGAAAATTGCAGGTTTATGGTTTGGTTTAAACAATTGTGTGGTTGTGTGTTCGCTTTAGGTGTCAGTATCGTGATGCAAAGGAGACTGTGTTTCTAGGTTTAAATTCAGTGTTTCTATGTACATAATTAGGTGATTTCTTAATATTTCTATTAGGTTATTTCAGTTTGTTTTCTGTTTGATTTGGAGAGCTGCGCTTGGCATGATTGTTTTCTTTAAACTTGGTTGATTTAGGTTTGGCTAGAAGGTGCTGGCAATGGCTACAGCGACATATCCACCACTACCACCGTATTATAAGCTCTACAAAGATTACTTGCAAGATCCCAAATCAGCTCCGGAGCCGCCCTCTCCGATTTAAAGGACATGCATTTGTTATGGTGACAATTACACTATGAGCTTTTCTCATTCTTTGCATTCTTCCTGTCAAAATTTATATAAACTGTGTAATTTGATTTCTGAAAATTGCTTTTGTCACTAATGACTAGATGCTAGAAGTTTTTGTGAAAAGTAAAGTTTGTTGAATTTACTGTTTGAAGAATGCCATCTCTCCTTTATAGTAGTTGCTTTACTGTTTGAAGAATGCCATCTCTCCTTTATAGCAGTTGCTTTAGCCAGGAATGTCATATATGACCTTTAAAGTTGTTGGCTTTGAATGTTGAGTTTGGAAAATGTGTAATTCTATAATCTACTGTGTTGATGTTATCAATGTATGATTTCTTTGTTTTCCTTGTAATCTCTTCTTAATTAGTTTTATCTTATTTTATATAGACTGATGACATTCTTCCGAGCTTGGAAGATCAGGGAGTGCATCAACTGTATCCAAAAGGCCCAAACATTGGTATGCCTCCCTCCGTTCTAGTTTTAATTATTTGTATTGTCATGTGAAATTACTGCTCTTGAAATTTCTGATTGATTGCCATAGTTTTCTAGGCTATGGCGTATATCCAATCCATACTAGAAAATGTTGTCATGCATGATAAATCCGACATTACGACTAAAATATGAACCCTTAATGAGCCTTCTTTAGTGCAATACAAATGTCCTCTCTAGAAAGGAGAAGAGTGTTAGGGGGTAAGTATCATCTGGTTTGCAGAGCATGATTTTATTGATAATAACTAACAAGAAACAAATAAGAACTGCCTGTGCACATACGTGTATGTCTGTTTATTCTAGTGTCTATATATATATATATATTGTGCATATGCATGTGTTTGTTTTCTGCCTCTAAAATGTTTTATGCTTCTCTGACAAAAATTGTGATCCTTCTTAGATTTTAAGAAGGAACTGAGGTCACTTAACAGAGAATTGCAGCTGCACATTTTGGAGCTGGCTGATATTCTTGTAGAGAGACCTTCACAGTACGCGAGGAGATTGGAAGATATATCTCTTGTCTTCAAGAACTTGCATCATCTTCTCAACTCATTGCGTCCCCATCAAGTAAGATAGTTTTGGGTCTTAGAATGCACTGTATTGGTTTGTGTTTTGAGGTACTTTATTTTGTAATGTATTTTATCAAACAGGCTAGGGCAACGTTAATTCACATTCTAGAACTTCAGATACAACGTCGTAAACAAGTTGTGGAGGATATAAAGAGGTATGCTTTCAACAATTACTGGAAATATTTGTGGTCTGAGGCTGAAATGTTTTGCTTTGTTTTCCAAAATAGTTGAAAGAAAATTTCTTTGTCCTTCGATCATTGAAATGAATCGCTTATATAGCATTTTATTTAGAGTAAAAGTACTTGAATCTACTAGGCTATTCTTTTGGTGCATTGTAGAAGTTGTTAAAAACTCCCATGTTCTTGTATGTGAGGCATCGAAATGTTGATTTTTAGTTTCTTTCAACCTTGAATTATGAGGTTAAAAGTAAACTGCGGTGTGTGCATGGTCAGTGTAAGAGTTCGAAGATGCATACAAATTCTTTAAATCTACTGGTATTGTGACTGTGTAATCAATCTGCCATGTGGATTGGATGTTACATAATTGCTTGTGACTATTTGCTTCACTTTCTTGTTTAGGAGGAGAGAAGAAGCACGGAGACTTCTCAAGGAGTCTATTGGAACGTTGGAGGACACCGACGCATCTTTTGTGCTAAAGTAAGGGTGTGTGCTCATGTTCGTTCTGCCGCCGATTGAAGCCTCTTGGAGAGTTGCATCTCAATACCTTCATCATGCTTCATGTATTAGAAAAATTATAGGTTCAATTATCATTGTAATCAAAGTAAAAGCAATTTGATAGCGTGCATGATACTGTTCTCTCTTGCTCTGCTGCTATGAAATTCTTATTTACCGATTGGCAAAGAAGAAAACATAGTTTCGACAAAGTCAATAGATCATTACAAGAACCCTAGAATACACTAGCGGAACTAGGACAAAGGCTACAGTGGGCTGTAGCCTAGGGAGGTTTTGGGGTTAAACAAAAATCAAACCTATATATTTGCCTCATTTGAAATGCAGAGCAATAGGCTCTTTAAATTGTAGTCTGTAATGGATGTCGGATGTACTTAAAGATGTCGGATGTCCCCACTGATACTTAAAGATGTCGGATGTACCCCCTCCAAACGAGCATGTCAGTTACCCTATTGCATGTGTATTGTACTAATATTGCCTTTGTATTGCATAGATATTGTATGCATATTGCCACCCTATTGTATGTATATTGTGCTACTATTGCTGTTGTATTGCTGTTATATAACTCTAATATTGCCTCTCTAGTGCACGTATATTGGCCACATATTGCCATTATATTGTATGTATATTGAGTACGGCTTATCAATGGGTTTACAGTTTAGGCCCTATTTCATTCAAAAAGAAGACGAGGACGAGAACGAAACAACGTGCCTTTCAAAAACAGGCAATCAGATGCATAATAATTGCACCGTAAGACATTGTAAGAAATTATTTTTAAAAATAATGTACACAAAAAGGAAGGTATGAATAAATATGCAAATGCTTCGTGATGGGTTGAAGAAAAGGATGATTACATTTGGTGGTTTGATTATGTTTGGTGATACGATATGTTCTTCATCTTAATCTTCTTCATATATATACTTGTTGTATTATTAATTCACACAAATTCATCTCGTAATCATCCAACTATTAAAGCTAAGTAAATGAAATGAAACAAAAGAAGAAGCCCAAAATAAACAGAAACAACAATTTCTAGCACCTTTTTATTGCCTCTCTATCACTACTGTATCACCAACCTATCACCAGTTTATTGCGTTTTAGGCAGAAACAAATTATGCACTTCCTTTGTTTTTTATTTTTGACATATGTCCATTGTTTGACCTCCATTTTCCTGTAAGGAAAACAAAGAACACATGAATTTAATTTGGAATGGATAGATAGCTTTCCATTAAACCTTTTGACCAAAAAAAGTAAACAGCAGAGCTTCTCCTAGCAAGCAAAGGCAGGATTGAGTTGATGACCATTAGTTCAAACATTATGTGATCTAATAGGGATAACAAATTTTGGGAACAAGTAATGAATCTTCAAAACGATAAAGAACAACTAGTAAACTAATTTATGCATTTTAACTTTGCACGGGTCACAGCGCTGAACATGATATTTGGTAACCATCTCTATACTTAGGGGTCACAGTGCTCAACATGATATTTGGTAACCATCTCTATACTTTACAGTTATGAAATTGACATGTACATTTCTTTTCCCCAAACTAAAGGTTTTTAAAAATTCCACAAAGTTTATGTATAATACTTGACTGTATGCAAACTCAAAGAATTCGATTAATGTATGAATAACAAATAATTATTCATATATGCAAAAGTCAACCACATGACTTGAAATTAGAAATTCTCACTGCACATAAATCCACCATTACTACATACAAATAAACATCCACAATTCCATAAGGCATAAGGCAAATTCTAAGGGATACACAAGGAAAGAAAGAAAAAAATATTTCCAAGAACAGCCAATGAGAAATAATGTTACAGACCAGAAGCAAACAAGGCAAAGTTAAACCACCATTCTTAAGACAAAAGGCACCAGACAATTTCTATTTATTGAATCAGCTCACAAAAAATGGTCGATGTGTATCACTTCAGGTCTCTCTTTGTCTAGATCAATTCATTAATTTGCCATTGCACTTCTGATATCTAGGAAAATCCATTGGCTCAAAAGACACCATCAGCTTCAACTCTGAAATTATGCATGGTTGACTACACAAGTTGTTTTGACCTCCAAACATGGGAAAAATTCTCAAGCCTGCAAGTACGCATAAAACTTCTCAAGAATGGAATGATAAACAAACTCTGCGAAAAATAAAATAAAATACTACATGTAAAAAAAAATAAAAAGATAATTAAACTGAACACAATAACTTACAGCAATATTTAGTAATCTAATTCATGGATACAAAGAAAACATTGACTTGATTTGCTTTCTCTTATGAGCTTTAGTATTATTAAACTGCAGCATCCTATTAAGTGCCTACAAGAATCGGAAGATATTTTCTGAAACCCCATATTTTTAGAATAAATAAAGAGAAAACAACATCAGCAAAATTGTTAAAACATTAGTCAAATTGTTGAGAATATAAAATCTCACATCCACTATTCTAAGCCTTGCATTTCAATATATAAAATTATGAACCTCTTCAGCCATTATCACCATAGTACTGGACTTCGCTGACAAATAATGCATAACAAGTGGATGTTGCAACAAGTGGATGTCTCATCAAATAGAACTTTGTAGCTAAAGGAATATTAATTACATGATACATATGCAATAAGCAAAGGAGCTGGAAATTAAATGAAACCAGGATGGGCAAATCTATTTCTTCAATCACAGAAGCATTTAATGGGTAAATTGAACAAACAACATATAGGTTCATGGGCTGAGGTAGAATTTCTTCATTCATCGTTAGCCACCTTAGTCCTTAAGAAGAAGAAATACATTAATCCCTAACCCTCCTCTTCCTCAAATTTCTATCCTTCCATGCCTTGAATTCTATCCCTATTCATGCACCCATGACATGATCAGTCAAAGAGCAGTATCAACAAGCTACAAAAACAAGTCTCCTCATGACCCATTCGAACCATGCTCAAATGACACCCAAAAACGCAAGAATCAATCCACAAGAATAAACCCATTCAATGTTTCAAATACGGAATCATCAGAATCAGACAATTTCAAAGGAACCCCTCAACCCTAAACCAATTTCAGACAAACCCCTAAATCCTAAATCAATTTCAGAGAAACCTCTAATCCAATTTCAGAGATACTCCTAAACCCTAAACCAATTTCGAAGAAACCCCTAAACCAATTTCATAGAAACCCATAAACCCTAAACCAACTTCAGAGAAACCCATAAACCAATTCAAATTGACGATGAACAGTACCTTTTGCAGGTGAACGATGGAAGAGGAAGACCACTGCTTCACAAAGAGAGAGAGAGAGAGAGAGAGAGAGAGAGAGAGAGAGAGAGAGAGAGAGAGAGATAGCTGTGCAAGAGAGCCCCTAGAGCTTCCCGCGACAGTAAAAGAGAGAAGAAAGTGTGAGAGCTGATCGAACAGAGAGTGAGACCTGAGCAATAGAGACAGAGAGAGCTGAGCGACAAAGAGAGAACAAAATTTTAGCAAAAGTGATATGTGTGCAATAAGTGGACAATAAATATATATTTATAGGTGATAGTTGCAAAAATTTTGGGAAGAGGTGGTATTTTCAGTTAAAATTATAAAAATGGTGGCATTTAGAGCTATTTCCCAAAAAAAAAAGATTCATGAGGCGGTCATTACTGATCCAGTTGCACTGGACTATGCTAAGCGATGATTTTTAATCACCCTTCACAATCGTCTTTAATCACCTTTACCGCCATTCGTGGCAGATATGCCATGGCTGCCAATTTTTGTCACCGTTATAATATATCGTTTTGAGTAGGAAGCATAATTAACTAAAAGTAAACCAACCATCAAGAGAATTGCATTTATTTGCCGGTAGATGATGGCGAAATATAGAACATTATACCTAGCTTGAGAACAAGAAAAAAAAAAGAAAAAGAAGAAGAAGAAGAAGAACCAAGCTATATAAGGTCATCTATCTCATTTCAAGGGGAAGATGCTATCCTAATAACTAGTAAATAACCTAATTGGTCTCCAATGATCCCTTAACACCTTCTTGCGAAAAACAAAATCAAGTATTCTAAATCGTTTGGTTTTCATATCATAAAGATGCAATTTGGGTACATCATCATCATATCCCGGTGAATATCCAAGAACATAGTGCACTAGTGCAAGCTCACCAGTGTGGATTGTACCCAAAAATCTAACATAGCACCCGAAAATCAAATACCAAACAGGCCCTAATAGTCTCCTTAACCCACACATGGTTTTGATAGTCCTTCAAAATACAATACATAACACGATCTTGTCTTGCTTCCACGACTTGTCAACAAACACACCCAAGCATCCCCCCCACCTCAACTACAACTACAACTGCACTTTCTTGGCAATAAGAATTAGCAATACTACCATAAAAGTGATAATTATCTTTGTCATCACAATTGATGCTTGCTGATGATGGTTGTGTCCTGCATTGAGTCATAAACGGCCTGCGTTGAGTCAATTATGTGTTTGGAATAGAAAAAAAAAAAAACAACTAGATAAAGAAAACAAAAATTTTTTTTTTGTTTTTTTTTTGTTTTCAAAATAAAAGAAGTAAAGAGTTTAGAAAAATTGGGTTGCCTCCCAATAAGCGCGCTATTTTAAGTCTGTAGCTAGACTTCGCAGAAGCCTGGTGGTCAAATCACTGGTTCCTTCAGAGTCAAAGACTCGGCTGCAATGTCAAAGGGTGTCTCCACGTAGGGTTTCAGCCTATGACCATTCACCTTGAACGTGTTGCCTTTGTCTTCATTAGTGATTTGAACTGCTCCATGAGGAAAAACTTGAGTCACTAGGTAGGGTCCAGTCCAACGAGATTTTAATTTCCCTAGAAACAACTTGAGCCTTGAACTAAATAACAGAACCTTTTGCCCTGGCTGAAATTCCTTTCGTAAAATTTGACTGTCATGAAATGCCTTAGTTCTTTCCTTGTAGATGCGAGAACTATCATAAGCACCTTGACGAATTTCCTCTAGCTCATTTAACTGCAATTTCCGCTTTTCCCCAGCTGAGTCATATGCAAAATTTAACTCTTTAATGGCCTAGTAAGCTTTATGCTCTAGCTCCATAGGTAGATGACAGGCTTTTCCATAAACAAGTCGGAATGGTGACATCCCAATAGGAGTTTCATAAGCTGTCCTGTATGCCCACAAAGCATCATTTAGTTTGAAACTCAAATCCTTGCGTGTAGAGCTCACTGTTTTCTCCAAAATACGCTTTATTTCTCTGTTTGAAACTTCAACTTGACCAGATGTCTGTGGGTGGTATGGTGTAGCCACGCGATGATTAATCCCGTATTTTGCCAGTAGGTTAGCAAATGGTTTATTAATAAAATGCTTCCCCCCATCACTAAGAATAACACGCGGAATTCCAAAACATGGAAATATAACCCCCTGGAGGAACTTCAGGACCACTGATCCTTGATTAGTTGGTGCTGCAATGGCCTCGACCCATTTTGAAACATATTCCACAGCCACTAAAATATATTGGTGCCCATTAGAAGATGGGAATGGTCCCATGAAATCAATACCCCAAACATCAAATAGTTCAACAATTAGGATACTTTGCTGGGGCATCTCATTCCTTCTGGATTGATTGCCGACCCTTTGACACCTATCACATGCCTTGCACCAATTCTGGGAATCTCTAAAAAGTGTTGGCCAAAATAACCCACTCTGTAGGATTTTCTCTGCTGTCCTTTTCGGCCCAAAATGTCCTCCACAAGCGTAGTGATGAGCAAACTTTAAAACACTTTCCTGTTCAACCTCCGGAATACACCTGCGAATAATCTGGTCTGCACAATACTTGTATAAGTACGGTTCATCCCAGAAATAGTGCTTTACATCAGATAAAAACTTCTTTTTCTGCTGGTAGGAAAAATCTGGATGCACCACACCCTTAGCCAAATAATTGACAATATCTGCAAACCAAGGTGTGTCAATTATGACAGCAAATAGCTGTTCATCTGGGAAACTTTCACTCAATGGTAGAGAATCTGCCTCTGTAGCTGCTGGAATAATTAATCTAGATAAATGATCAGCCACAACATTCTCACTGCCCTTCTTGTCTTTAATCTCTAAGTCAAATTCTTGAAGTAAGAGAACCCAACGAATCAATCTAGGCTTTGCATCCTTCTTAGACAACAAGTATTTTAGTGCAGCATGATCTGTATAGACAATTATTTTAGCCCCAACCAAATAAGACCGAAATTTCTCTAGTGCGAACACAACTACCAACAATTCCTTCTCTGTAGTTGCATAGTTAAGCTGTGCATCATTTAGAGTACGACTTGCATAATAGATGACATGGGGAAGCTTATCTTTTCGCTGCCCTAAAACTGCCCCGACAGCATAATCTGACGCATCACACATTAGTTCAAATGGTAAATCCCAATTTGGTGCAGCAATGATGGGTGCCGAAGTTAGGAGTGCTTTCAACTTGTTGAATGCTTCTAAGCAGGCCTTATCAAAATTAAATGGTGCATCCTTAGCCAATAAAGTGCATAAGGGTCGACTAATCTTGGTGAAATCCTTGATGAACCGACGATAAAAACCTGCATGTCCTAAGAAGGATCTCACACCTTTTACTGATGTAGGAGGTGGCAACTTTACAATAACTTCAATCTTTGCTTTGCCAACCTCGATGCCTTTGCTAGAAATTGAATGACCCAAGACAATTCCTTGTTCAACCATGAAATGACACTTTTCCCAGTTTAGCACTAAATTCGTCGCTTGACATCTCTGAAGAACTAATGATAAATTCTGTAAGTACTGATCATATGAATCCCCAAAAACAGAAAAATCATCCATAAAAACTTCCACAATATTTTCGACCAAGCCAGAAAAAATACTCATCATACAACGTTGAAACGTAGCAGATGCATTGCATAATCCGAATGGCATCCTCCGATAAGCATAAGTACCGAATGGACAAGTGAAAGTAGTCTTCTCTTGATCCTCTGGTGCGATTGGAATCTGATTATACCCAGAATACCCATCAAGAAAACAGTAAAAAGCCCGCCCAGCCAACCTTTCTAACATCTGGTCAATAAAAGGCAATGGAAAATGGTCTTTTCTTGTCCCTGTGTTAAGCTTCCGGTAATCTACACACATTCTCCAACCCGTAGTCAATCGTGTAGGAACTAACTCATTATTATCATTTTTCACCACTGTAATACCGGTTCGTTTAGGCACAACTTGAGTCGGGCTAACCCATTTACTGTCAGAAATAGGATAAATCATACCTGCATCAAGTAATTTCATAACCTCTGTTCTGACCACCTCTTTCATAATTGGGTTAAGGCGGCGTTGAGCATCAACTGTTGGCTTTACGTCGTCTTCCATTAATATTCTGTGCATACATAGTGCTGGGCTGATTCCCTTGATGTCCGCAATTGTCCATCCCAATGCATCTTGATATTTTCTCAACACACGAACCAATTTATCCTCCTCTGTCGGTGTTAAATCTGCTGCAATTATAACTGGCAGCGTCTCTGCAGCTCCTAAATATGCATATTTAAGATGTTGTGGTAAAGGCTTCAGCTCCAATTTTGGCGGCCGTTGTCTGGATGGTTTAAGGGGCTGTTTGGGCTCCCCTAAACTCTTATACACATTCCTAAATTTTGGCAACACTGTGGGCAGACTGTTCAATGCGTGTATGTACTCATGAACACCTTCATCTTCAGAATCTGTCTCAAATGCCCCTGTAAAACATGCAGCAACTGATCTGTTTTTGAATTAGCATAAAATCTGTCCTGCACCATACTGTCTACCATGTCAATACGCATACAATCTAGCTGTTCAGCAGGACGTTTTGCTGCCTCAAACAAATTAAACATCACAGATTGGTCCTGAACCCGTAAAGTCAATGTTCCAGCTTCCACATCAATTAAGGTCCTAGCTGTTGCCATAAACGGCCTCCCCAAAATAATAGGTGTTTGAAGGTCTTCATCCATGTCTAAAATCACAAAATCTGCCGGTAGATAAAGATTATCAACCTTAATAATTAGATCTTCAATAACACCTCTTGGATAAGTGATTGAACGGTCAGCTAGTTGAAGTATAATTGATGTAGGCTTTAAATCTCCTTGCCCCAATCGCTGAAAAACAGAAAAAGGCATCAAATTAATACTTGCACCCAAATCAATTAAAGCACTTTTAAAATTAGAATTTCCAATAGTGCAAGAAATATTAAAACTCCCTGGATCTTTTTTCTTAGGTGGTAGTTTGTGTAGCAAAACTGCGCTGCACTGTTCTGTCAAAATAACTTTGTCCAAATCTGAAAGCTTCTTTTTGCTGCTGCAAACTTCCTTCAAAAGTTTGGCATATGATGGAATTTTCTTGATTGCATCCAGTAAGGGAATGTTGATTTGAACCTTGGATAATGTCTGCATAAAGTCCTTGAGTTGCTGATCTTTTGCTTTAGGCTTCAAACGTTCTGGATATGGAATTGGGGCCTCATAAACACGCTCAGGAACTTGTTTTGGAACAGTTTCTAGATCTGCCAAATTATGTTTTTCTGCAGGTTTGGCAGGTTTTGCTGCTGCAAAATTTTCTGTATTATCCTCCATTGTTTGCTGCTCCTTTTCAATGCTATTTTCACGATTGTCATAGCTTTTTCCACATCGTAAAGTCCGAACAACTTTGCAATCTTCACGTCCATTTGGATTAGGAATTGTTTGACTAGGAAATTTGCCCTTTTCTCTGTCTGAAATCTGTGTAGCTAGCTGTCCAAATTGTTGCTCCAAACTTTTAATTGATGCTTCAACATTTTGAAATCTTTGATTGTTGCCCTCGATGAATGATTGAGTTGTTGCTGCCAGTTTAGCAAGTTGATCTTCCAGAGATGGTTTGGAGGGAACAAAAGGTTTTTGTGCATGCTGGAATGGTTTGGCATTAGTCTGATTGTCACCCCATTTGAAATTAGGGTGATCCCTCCATCCAGGATTGTAATGAGTTGCATATGCATCATTCCTAGGCCTTTGATAGCTGTTCATCATATTGACATGTTGTTCAACAAGCTCTGGGTAAGAGTCTCTATGTGGGCAGCCCATTATGTCATGTGTAGCCATACTGCATATAGTGCAAACTGTTGATGTAGGTGGCTGCTGTGTAGAACTTGCTATATGTTGTAGAAGCATATCAAACTTTGCATCAATTTTCTTATCCATTTTTTCCATTTGTGCAGACATGTTGGGAGAACCTACTGATAACTCAAAAATGCCCCTTTTCTGTGAATGTTCTACTGCCCATTGCTGAGATTCTGTAGCCATCATATCAAACAATTCAAATGCCTCTCTTGCAGATTTATTTGACAATGATCCTCCAGCTGATGCATTCACATGGCTCTTAGATGTAGGATTAAGCCCATCAAAGAAAATATTCATTTGTGTATCTGAATCAATTTTAACATGTGGACACTTTATGTACATCTCTGTATATCTCTCCCACGCTTCATTAAACTCTTCATTGGGCTTCTGTGTGAATGTCAAAATCTCCCTCTTGTAATTCAATGTCTTGGATGCTGGATAATATTTGTTCAGGAATTTTGTGTGTAACTGCTGCCAAGTAGTAATGCTATTAGCTGGTAGAGTGAATAACCAAGTTTCTGCCTTGTCCTTCAAAGTGAAAGGGAAAAGACGTAACTTAATAGCCTCAGCAGAAAAACCCCTAATCAAAATATTCTTGCAACCCACAATAAATTTTTCAATATGTATGTTTGCATCTTCATTAGGCAACCCCCGAAAAGTAGGCAGAATTTCAAGCATATGGTGCCTGATCTCGAACGAATCACCCTCTTCTTGTTCAGGATACACAGTGCAATTGGGAACATCAGTGGCACGGGCTTCCAATGACTCCCTGAGTGGTCTACCTGCCGCAGGTCATTCTAACGCCATGTTACTCTCGTTTGCAAACAGATTCTGCAGAAAAGTGCCCTGCAGTGAACAGTCCCAAGCCCAAGTAACTTCTCTCCGCTGTCTATGCAGTGTGCGCTCTGGTTCTGGATCAAATTGTACAATCTGTGCAGTTCCTGATCTGGTTTGGACCATGCAGTCTGCAAAATCTGCAACAGAAACAAAATTGTTCAATTTCAATTTTTTTTTTGTTTTTTGTTTTTGGACGAAAATTAAAAATAAAATAAAATAAAATAAATCAGAAAAAGGTTAAACAAAAATTGTCTAAAATAGTCCCCGGCAGCGGCGCCAATTTCTTGATAGGATTTTTAGTACTTGTGCAAACAGAGTTAAAATCACATAAAATACTTGCAAGAATACAAGGCTATTGTAGTATAGATGCTCATGCAAGGTCGTTTTTCTCAAGGACTAATTAGCAATTTATGTAAAAATAAATTCCAAATAACTACTTAAAATAAAAGGTCAAGAAAGATTATGAATTTGGTTGATTCTAAAAACAAATACAATTGAAGGAAAGAGTTTTGAATATCAATTTATAAAAGCACTAGGGTTTCACCATCACCTAGCAATCCTATGAACTTTTACCAATTACTTATGATTTGCAAACATGCCACTTTGAAGGTTAGGTTTTCCTAATGTATATTCTACTTGGAACCTCCAACACAGAACGTATATCTAACATGCAACCCGTCCGGACGTTCGGATCAAATCTGAACATGAAAGATTCATTAAGTTTTGTGAAAACCCTTTGAAAAACCATGCAACCCTTAAGACGTGGTATTCATCTGAAGTGAAATTACAATTATTAATCACAAGAAGCTAGCATCAATTTCAGGGAACCTTCCGACCAAAATTGCATCCAATTACTTTTCTAAAGATCCTAATGGTGATCAGACATTAAGACAATTAGATAGTTTAAAACAGTGATTAACAATTCAAGTAGGCATGCACTCATCATAAGCAATTAAATAAAAATCACATATTCATGCTAAGGTTCAAGGCTTCACCCTAGCAAAAGAAATTTAGTTACGCATACTCATAATTGAAATTCAAGACAATATCATTAAGAAGAAAAGAACGAAAACACCTGAAAGTTGTGAAAACCCAAAACCCTAGCAATTGCTCTCCACAATACAAAGTTCAAAAGTGAAAAAAGGCGTCCTCAATTCCTTGTGAGAAAGAGCTTAAATACCCCTTAAAAACCTAGCTGCCAATGTACAGCTTTTCTATCCCCACAAGGAAACTAATTAAATAAAATAATACTAGGAAATAAAGTCCAAATTGGAATAGGAGAATCTGCCCAAAATCTGCCCAGCCACGTTTTGGCCCCAAATCTCCTCCAAATCTGGCCCAAGATAGCTTGTTTTAAAGATAAAAATGTTCTGAACACTTCTCTAGAAGGCCACGAACCCATCCGAGGTCATCTTGGGCTCCAAAAATGCAATAAAAGCCCAACACGTCACTATTCCAGCACCGCGCACTGCTCCTTTATTTTGTTGCCAGAAAATAACCGCTTGGAAGAAAAATCTGAAATTTTGATACGATCAAGCTAAGTGACTCAAGAACGTCCTCCAACTGGAATTACTCCAAAATTCCTCAATTTGATTATGTTTTGCTCTAGAGAGAGTCGAAAGTCCTATATTGAAAATATAATTCAAAGTATCAAAATTCTTTCAAAATATTAACCAAAATATACTAAGAATGAGATTAAATATATAATATAAAATATGTCCATCAACAATCATCAAACTCTTGCGAATAATCTTGGAGTAGTGGCATCACTCTGAATGTCTCCTTTCTAACGTCAAATCCCACTATCACTTTCTGCTTCTCATAGATCCAATGTACGGCCCCATTGAGACACACACTTCCACTACTTCTCCTTCTATAAGAGACAGAGGCGTAAGCTAGAGCATCAAAAGGAAGATGGCCAGGGTCTACCTGCAATGGCCTCCATAAACTCGTGCCTAGTGTGATTATGTTGAACCCGACATGACATTTTCCAAGTCCTTTGGAATGAAGATAGAGGAACTGGAGAACCTTATACTCGTTGGAAAGTGGACTGTACCCAAAGTGATATGTAGCAAATCCCGGCCAGTAACCTTTTATTTTAATTTCATTGAGGGGAAGTTCGGTGCATTCTCGGGTGCTAGGGTTAAGCATAAAAACAGGGCCGTGCGGAGAAGATAAACATACCAAGCCCCAGACATTCTGCACATCATGTGGATGGCCAAAGCCGAAAGCTTTACGCAGATTCTTGCATGAAAATTTGGCGACACGGGTTGGAATGCACCCTTGTTGCTCTATTTTTTAGGAGAAGAACACGTGTTTTGACGAGCGGGGTCGTAGTTTCTCCTTTTTCTTGGCTCGTTGTTTCTCCTTTTCGAAAAGGAATTTAGTGATGCTCTTGTTGCTGTCATTCCAGCGAAAGTTGTGACAGGCGGCGACAAAGGAAGGGCTGCGGATGAGGGAGGACCAAGACGTGCATACGCACCTACACCTTATCAGAACCTTTGCTGGTAGCCGTGGGAGTATATGAGAGAATATGATTTCGGTTGGGAGCTCTGGGATTGGATGATCATGATGATAAGCTTCCTACAAGAGTTAAATGAGGATAATACGGTAAATTCACACTTTTTCATATTTAAAAAAATTAAAAGAAAAAGAAAAAGCAGATAATAGATCCTATTTTTATGGAACACAACTACCCATTATCTTTTTTAATTCTAAAATAAATTTACTTATTTTTTTAAAAAAACCTCTCGCAAACGCGGAAGCGCGTGCAGAGAGGCTAATAACTCATAATTCAACCAGTTTTGTACCCCATGGTGAATGGAATATATCTAGAGTTCAACTTCTAATTAAATTATTAAATTTTCTTTATTCCAAGGAGGAATGTTTGCTGATTTGTACAAATTAAAAGTTACTTTATTTCTCAATCACTTTGTTCACAAAATAATATTGAAGGCCAAGACAACTGAATGAAGAGAAAACATAGAACTTATAAATATTATTTCTCAATCTTTCTTTTGTTTGCCGGGGAACAAGAAATACTCCCCAAATTAATATACAATCCAGAAATGCTAGACTTTGGAGGGCCAAATAAGAAGATACTAATAGACTTGGGTATGGCCATGGAGGAGACTTCACTAAGGCAAGAAAAACAAAATCGTTTGCAATAAATATAGAGATATTTAGTCATATATTTTTTTCTTAGCACTAATAATATAGATAAATTCTACACCATTTAATTTCTATAAACAAACCCAAAAAATGACAGCTGGCCCTATTGAATTTTATTTTGATTATTAAATTACTTTGATGCCTTATGGAGTGTTTTGGGTTTTTTTTAATGAGGTTTTTGGGTTGGGTTTGTTTTAAGAAATCAATGACAGTTTTGTAATTTAAAAAAAAGTTAAAAGCCTTTTTGTTATATTGTAAATGAGCTTTGGGTGTGTTTTTAAAGTCAATTTCTTATAGGTTTTATATAATTAATTTGGGCTCTTATATTTGGTATAATAGTGAATCTCCCTAAAAATAATAGGTATATTATCATTCATAAAATAAAAAGAACATAAATAAATTTTCTGTTTAAGTAAATCACATAATAGGTACATTATTATTTTTTAAGTATTAAAAGTAATAGGTACAGTAAAAAATAATAATCTACCTATTATTTTATGGATGAAATTAATAGGAACACAGTAATAGGTATATTATTTATAACATAGGTAAATTATTGTACCTATTAAAAATAATCTGTAGATTATTATTCATGAAAATCTAGGTACAATAAAACTTTAATAGGTATATTATCATTCATAAAAGAAAAAGAAACTATATATAAATTTTGTGTTTAAATAAATAAGTCATGAAATAGGTTACATTATTATATATATATATATATATATATAAAGGTAGATTATTATCCATCAAAACTTTTTTTTTCCAGATTATTATACATTAAAACTAGGTATAGTAAAAATTTAATAAATGAAATTCAAAATCCAAATTTTTTTTTAATTTTTAAAATAAATGAAATCCCCTGCGGCACTTAAAAAAAAAAAAACCAACTATGAGGCACTTTTATTGAACCAAAAACCGAGAGCATGTGTAGAAAGGAAAAGATGGAACAAAATTTCAAAAAGGCAAGCAAATAAGGAAAACTAAGCATTTCCAGCCAACTCATTGTTGACTATATCTATTAATAAATTTTAATAATAAAACGGATAATTAATTGCATACAAAAATTCTGAAGGGAATCACCACAATAAATTGGGGAATCAAAAATTAAAACGCCACCCGTTGAATTGTAAATAGGGGTATTTTAGGAATTAAAAATTTATAATAAATAAGATATTGAGCTTAATAAGGTAACTTGATGAGTTGGATCCTGGTCATGAATTTTCACTTATAAAAATTGGATATTATTTATAGGAACAAAAAGTGAAGAATTGTAGGTAACGCAAAATTGAATTTAAAGAGTGTTAAGTCAAATTTACAATTGATTTATTAATTTGAAAATAAGTGCAGTTCTGAGGACCAAATAGAAAGGGCATGGATCATGCATGGAGGAGATTTAATGAAGGCAATAATGTCACTCGACATCGTCTTCACAGTGAGACAATAAGTCAACCAATAAAAAGACAGAGAATTAATGTGGCAAGTTTGTGTTGCGATTAACATGTCATTGTGGACATTTGGATGATCGTGTGGTTGTGGTACTGCGCAAATGGTTCACAAAATAAAGGAAAAATGGAAGAATTTTATTTTGAAATGTCATCATCTTAAGGAAAGGAAGAATTCAAAAGCAAAACATTTTGGTACCGACCCAAAGGATGATGAACCGACCGGGGGGACCGACACTACAATCCGTCGTTCATGTCCCACCCTGACCCCCTAGTCATTTGGAGTCAATTCTAGTATTTATTAAGTACTCATCTGGTAAGTTGGACTGTACTTACTAATTTATGTTAGATAATATTAATTTGTTTTGAAAAGGACTGACTGTTTATTCATAAAATTATAAGGCGTTTGGTGTTGTTCTGAATAAATAGTTAGACTAAGTTATATTTTGTTTGGTGCTCCGTCAGACTTTTTTTTTTTTGTCAATTATTTGGCAAGATTCATATGACCTTTTTTGTTTTTTTTTTTTGGTGCCAAGATATATAAGACAAGATTACATGAACTAACTCATTATCATAATTGTAGAACTTAGGATTATAAGTTACATAGTATATAAGCACACCTTTAATGATGGAAAAAATAAATTCAGATATTGATATAAAAAAAACTTCTTTTCTTGATATATATATATATATATATCACATACAGTCAGTCCCTATGGACATGAAGCATGAAGTATGAGAGAACTCCCTAATTTTACTTGGTTGATGTGCATGAATCGATTTCCCCATGGTCATTCTAGCTTTTGCCATCCTAGCTTACCATTGTAATTATAGTAATTTTTCCAATACATAAAAAATTGAAGGATCGATGTGATGGTTATTGCGTATGGACTGGAAAATTTGTTTCACTATATAAATTAATCAGTTCTGATCTCTTGGACTACATGGCTCTAAGAGATTTGTGGCCACTCATCGTTGAATGTAAATTCAACGGTTCACTCATTCTTGCACTCTTTTTAAGAAACTTTTTTGAACCATTGGATTAATATCCAACGGTAAGTGACCACAATCTCTTAGACTCCTAGGTCCAAGAGATCGGGAATGATAAATTAATTATTAAATAATTTAAATTATGAGAAACCCTTAATTATCAAAGCTTTGGCAGTTTCGTATTGCCTTTTTTTTTTCCTTTTTCTTTAGTCTTTTTAATTGTTCTCTTTGTTTGATAAGACTTGAAAGTATAGTCAGAAGATGCACAAACAAACCATTGCAACGACATGGATTTTGAAGAAAAACTCATAAGAAGAGAGAAGAAAGAGAAGAAACAAGAAGAAGCATATTGGAGAGAGTATGAGCGAGAGGGAGAGATGAATACAAGGAAAAGAGAAAATAACAAAGAAGAGCCCTAAAGAGAAGACAATAAAAAGAGTGTACAAATTGTGTTTTCTTTTTTCCTAGCTTTATAATTAAGCATGTATTATCTAAACCGGGGTGTGTATGTTGCATTAGTTAGTCAAGTAAGGATAATATTAAAAGCCCAACACATTTAACATAGTCAGGTAATTAAATAAGACAAGTTCACACCAAACAATTGACATGAATTATTTACTCCTATCCAAAATCTAATATAGATACAGTGTACCAAACATGCCGAGAAAGCTTGTATTAAAAAAAATAAAAAAAATATCAAAGAACTGATTTCTTCAACCAAAAAAAAAAAAAAAAAAAAAACAGCAGGCAAAGCAGGATTCTGAATTAGAGTAGGCTGGGCGTGGTAGGTGGGCTGCGGATAGGAGTTGCAGTGGGCTAGAATTTGTGGGATACGGAATTTAATAAAGATTTTTCTTTTTGCTTTTTTGATAATCATTGGCATCTTCATTCAGGTAATAAATAACAAATTTTGTAGACATAGCATTTTCATTGTGAAAAGTTGTGAAAATGCTATGCATGCAACACATGGAATTAATTAACTCATGCTCTTGCTATTCATGCACGAAAAGGATTAAATCCTGCCAACACCGCATTGTGCAGAGGACGAAAGAGTGGTTTGGGAAGGTTGTCCCACTCATACCAATCCCAACCATCACACACTTCTGGCTCCACATTTTGGGGCTCTCCATCTCCATGTTCCATCACCGCTCTCATGCAAACGGACGCGTACTGGCATGGCTTGCCTCCCTCTAGGAGCAGCTCGTTTGTTCTGGCTGTCAGAAACTCCATCCTCTTCTTGTCAATGTCTAAACCAGTTTCTTCCTTCAATTCTCTTGCTGCGCACTCCTCGAAGCTCTCACCTACATAAACACAAAACTAATATAATTTAAGGTCCGTTTGATGACCATTTAAGTTTTCAGTTTTCACCTACGCAAACACCAATTAGTTAATGACTTGGGATTAGGAAGACGAGAATTAACCCCTGTATTTGTGTATATAATTACGTACTGAGCTCGAGGTGGCCACCAGGTAGGGAAAAGGTGGAGTAGCCAAGAGAGCAACGGCGTCGTCCCAACAACACCTTTTCCCCTTTCAACAGGCAAACCCCTACCGCCACTGTCCGAGCCGCTGCTGCCTCCGTTTGGTTTCCCATGCTCAATTAATTTCCTTTGAGTTTTTTGCTTTATTTCGTTCGTGTTTTTTGTGTACTGAATGTAGCTTGACTGCCTCGCCTTTTATAGATATTCTTGAATAGGGCGGAGTTAGGATTTTATATTTGAGAGGGACAAAATGTTAAACACAAAAAGTTTATATTTTTTTTGGCCTATTGAGTAAACTATTGCCTACAAAAGCACTAAATTAAAATGAGTGGTTTTCTTTCATAATTGTAGTGTCATTTTACTATTATATTCATATTGAAATACAATTGTGATAAGTATTGATTTGTGGTGAGGGGGCATAGACTTAAGTTTGGCAATTTTTCTTTGCGTCTGTTACCACATCCAATATATATATTCAAAAGAGTTAAATAAATTTTTTTAGGGGGAAAGGGGGGCGGGGCCAAGGTCACCTTGGCCTTAACACAGCTCCGCCCCTCTGCGCCTGATCTTTGGACTTTTTCTGGTCAAAGCTTTGTTCATCGATGCCGTTTTTATACCTTCTCATGACTGATTTTTTGCACTGCTGTCGTATATTTATTTCATTTTTTTTTTTCCTTATCCGTTGTATTTGTATTTTCACATGTTTTTGTCGTGTGAACTGGATACCAATGTTGATAAAATGATCTAATAGCATATGATTAATGAGTCACGTTGGTTATATTTTTAGTAAACATATGGATATAGTATAAACAAATTGTACATGTGAAATGGGAACCCGCCAAAGGGGGAGATTCCTATTAGATGTTGACAATGATAGTTACCTTAAAAAACCACTAATTTGTTTAAATGTAACATTATTCTATGCCTTTTTAAGTTTTGAGTACTAATCCAGGCATCTCATCATATCATTAGAGTAATTCTTGGAGTTTAGTTGTGAGAAAGGGAATTAAAATAAGTTTAGCATGGATAAATGAGGAAAAAAAACAAATGTATACTAATATTATATAATGTATAATTATTAGGACAAATTACAGTAAACCTCCCAACCTATAGGGTTATTTAGGGACATTTACCAGTACATACTCAACGTCACGGAAAACCTACAAATTACCCCCTCCGTTAGCCAAACCGTTAGTGAATTTGTTAAATGCTGACGTGGCGAATGTGAATTCCATTTTTTTAATGACGTGGACTTACAGGTGGACAAAAAAATTAATAAAAAATTATATACTTTTCAAAAATAATTTTAACAGTGAGCCCAAGCTATATTTCGGTGGGCCTAATCAATAAGGTCGGATAGAAGCCCAAAATCATAAATGTAGCAGAATATCTACATGTGGTGGAATACACCAATCTGGCCGAGCACATCAATGTGGCCGAGAGCATAAAAGTGGTCGAAAGCCTATATGCGGTCGAAAATGTAGATATGGTCTAAAGCCTATATGCGGCCGAAAATGTAGATACGGTCAGAAGACTAAAAGTGGCCGAATACATAAAATCAATCAATGCTTAAATAAGGAGAGTGATAATCCGTAGGAGGATTTTCTCATAGGTTACAATTCAAATATGGAAAGAATTATGCCAGCTTGATGGTCAACTGAAGTTATTGTGAGAGAGCTCACGATGGAAGGAAAATCAAATCAAATAAAATATTATTATTCACATTAAATCGCACGCATGAGATAAGGGATTGAAGATATTCTAGAGCAATTATGATTGATTTGAAGGCCAATTAACGACTGACCAAATTGAGACGCACCGAAGCCCCTATAAATACCAAGCTTATGGAAGAGAGAAAAGACCCCCGACACAACACACAACTTGTCATTTTATATTCTCTTCAATTTCTATCCTAAGAGTAGCATAATGTAGCCATAGCCTAGTACTTATTTTTTCCGCTCTAGTTTCCGTAGATTTCAATTATGCCTTTACATTCTTATTCTTGTTTTTCAATTCTATTTTAATTACAATAATTTCAATTCACGTTATCTTTACTGTTCTTCGTAATCTATTTTACTTTCCGGCCTTTACTTTACTTTACGCATTTCAATTATTTAATTTATGCAATTTACATTACGCACTCGTCTTTATATTATTTAATTTACGCATTTTACATTACGTACTTGTCTTTACATTCTTTATTTTATGCATTTTAAATTACGCACTCGTCATTTATTTTACGCACTTTACTTTCCGCACTTGTCTTTCAATTATATTTAAATTCAAGCACCTTTTACTTTACGCACGTGTTCTTTGTTTCATTACATTTCACCTTCAATCTACATCTCCACCCACTCCACATCATTTGGTCGCTCACATTAAGCCTTGAACCCGAGGTAGTGAAAGAACCTAGGCCATGATGAGGTTCCTTGCTCAGCCGAACAATCGTTTGATTAAAGTCAGATCTCAGACGCAACATATTCATCTACTCACATTCCATTCAAGCTCAAATTCGGGGCTTGGTGGTGGCACGGCCCGCACTCAAAAGAAGAAGGACCAAAAACTCCTTTCGTCGGCCACCCCGGCCGAAAAGAGGGAAACATAAATATTTAGATGCTCAATCACCTTTTTTTTTTTTTTTTTTTGCCATATATTTCTCAATTATCTTTGTTCAAAAAATATTATTGAAAGGCCACTGCTACTGACTGAATGAAGAGAAAACATAGAAAACTATTACGCGTTGATTATCTCACTAGTAAAAAAAACCCCTTGCGCAACCAAATTTTGCGCGACGAAAAACTATTCGTCGCTCAAAGTCACTTTGCGCGACGAAACTCAAAACTTCGTCGCTCAAAGTCTTGCGCGACCAAATTTTGCACGACGAAAAACAGTTCGTAGCGCAAAGTCACTTCGCGCGACAAACTTTTGCGCGACGACAATACA
This sequence comes from Prunus persica, assembly GCF_000346465.2. NCBI lineage: Eukaryota > Viridiplantae > Streptophyta > Magnoliopsida > Rosales > Rosaceae > Prunus > Prunus persica. Next base: position 29,553,647 of record NC_034009.1, read on the forward strand.
TCGTCGCTCAAAGTCTTGCGTGACCAAATTTTGCGCGACGAAAAAAAATTCGTCGCGCAAAGTAACTTTGCGCGACAAACTTTTGCGCGACAACAATACATCGTCGCTCAAAGTGACTTTGCGCGACGCAATAATGAACTTCGTCGCGCAAAGTCCTTATAAAAATAAAATATATATATTTTAAAATCTTTGCATGACGTAATCCAAACATTTCGTCGCCTAAACTAATTTATTTTTGTTTTTTATTTTGTATGCATAACACTTAAGAAATTAAACAGTATATATATTTATTAAGTAGCTTTAAATTTATTATTTTAGATCGGATCGGATTTTTGTTAGAAAAATATATTATTGTTGTTCAGATTGGGTTTTTGTTAGAAAATATATATTTTAAATTGACGATCGAATTAGTTCATTGTATTCATATAGGGTCAAGGAGTGTAGCTGTAAAAAATCATCAAAATCGGAGTTAAAATAACCGTTAAATCGTGATTTTTCATTATAACCGTCGAAAAGTTTTGTCCCATTACTTGATCTCTGAATGTTTATTTTTTCCGATTTTTGGCGTATATGATCTCGAACTATAAACAAATAAGTTTGACGGTTGGATCGTTGAAACTAGTTTTGGTGAATGTATATGCCATCAAAACAATATATTCACTAACAATTAAGAGGTTATTTATACGTTCGTTAGATATAACATAAGATTTTGTAGTATCCACTAGTGTAAATATTTTAAATTGAAGATCAAATTCAGTCATTGTATTCATATATGGTTAAGGAGTGTAGCTGTAAAAAAAAATCATCAAAATCGGAGTTAAAATAACCGTTAAATCGTAATTTTTCATTTATAACCATCGAAAAGTTTTGTCTCGTTACTAGATCTCTGAATGTTTGTTTTTTGCGATTTTTGGGGTATACGATCTTGAAGTATATACAAATAAGTCTGACGGTTGGATCGTTGAATGGTGTGTGTATATATATTTATTTATTAAGTAGCTTTAAATTTATTTATTTTGTACGTATAACACTTAAGAAATTGAATAGTATATATATTTATCAAGCAGCTTTAACCTTATTTATATTTTAAATTGTAAAATAAATTAATTTTATTTTTATTATTCATAACAATTATTTTTATAAATATTGTGTTACGAACCAATTTTTCGTCTCTCAAAAGTTTGCGCAACCAACAATTTGTCGCGCAAAACTCTAAAAATTTGGACGGGTACCAAAAATGGGACGCGGGATTTTATAAAAAAATAAAAAAAATTTAGACTTTGCGCGACCAATATTTTTTGTAGCTCAAAACTTTGCGCGACCAATATATATTTTTCGTCTCGCAAAAATTTGGGCGGGTACCAAAAATCGGACGAGGAAATTTTTTTAGACTTTGCGCGACCAGTATGTATTTTTCGTCGCGCAAAAATTTAAAAATTTTGGCGGGTACCAAAAATGGGACGCGGGGATTTTTATTTTTTTTAAATAATTTTTTTAGACTTTGCGCGACCAATATTCCTATATTCGTCGCGCAAAAATTTAAAAATTTTGGCGGGTACCAAAAATGGGACGCGGGGATTTTTATTTTTTTTAAATAATTTTTTTAGACTTTGCGCGACCAATATATTTCGTCGCGCAAAACTTTGCGCGACCAATATGTTTCGTCACTCAAAACTTTGCGCGACCAATATTCCAATATTTTTCGTCGCGCAAACCTTTGCGCGACCAACAATATTTTTCGTCGCGCAAAGTGATACGGTTTTTAAAACCGAAATAACTCATCCACCATTTTCTCAATGCCTTTCTCTACTCTTACCTCTCCTTTCTCTTTCCCTCTCCCCAAATCCCACCATTTCTCTCACTCACTCCTCTCACTTAATCTCTCATCTCTCTCTTCACTATCTCTCACTCTCTCTCACTCACTCTCTCATCTCTCTCACTCATTCTCTCATCTCTCTATCACTATCTTCTCTAATTCTCTCACACTCACTTCTCCCTCTCATTCTCATTCACTCTCAATCTTGCCAAAAGGTATATTCTCTCCAAATTTTAAATTTTTTTCATTAATATGTGTTTTTGGAGTTAATTTTGAGTTTGTGTGGGTTTTGGGGTTGAGTATAGGGGAGGGATTGGAGTTTGGGTTGGATTTGTGGTATAACAATTTTAGGGGAGATTATGCCTTCTTTTTTTTTGTGGTTATTTGACCATATTTGTTTTTTTTGTAGGGAATCATCGAGACTTTGACGGCTAAAGTTGAGGATAAGGAAGCTATCAAAACATATCCTCCGCCACTACCACCACAATACGCTTGTATTAGGATTTTATTATTGTACTTTGTTAATTTATGTGTACATTTTGAATATTATATATATATTTATTGGATAATTTAATCACTATTTTTCATATGTAATTTTATTTTGAATATGTCAATTTAAATTAAAGTAATTAAAAAAATCATACAATTAAATTAAATTTAAAAAGTAAAAATTAATATCAATTTAAATTAAAGTAATTTTAAAAAGAAATCATACAATTAAATTAAATTTAAAAAGTAAAATTTTGAAAAAATTCATATAAATAAATTCATCTTAAAGAAATAATAAAACAAAAAGTCAAAAACCTTGCGCGACAAAATATTTCGTAGTGCAAACTATTAAATTAGTTTATTTTAAATTAAAAAAATTTAAAACAAAAAATATTTCGTCGCGCAAATATTTGCGCGACGTTAGTATTCGTCGCGCAAAACTCAAAAAATTTGGACAGGTACCAAAAATTGGACGCGGGAATTTTTTATTTTTTTAAAATTTTTTTTAGACTTTGCGCGACCAATGTTTTTCGTCGCGCAAAACTTTGCGCGACCAATATATTTCGTCGCGCAAACCTTTGCGCGACCAATGTATTTCGTCGCGCACAACTTTGCGCTACCAATATTTTTCGTCGCGCAAAGTCACTTTGAGCGACCAATCTTTTTCGTCGCGCAAAGTCGCTTTGCGCGACCAATATTTATTCGTCGCGCAAAGTCACTTTGCGTGACCAATGAAAAAACTTCGTCGCGCAAAGTCTTTCTTCACGATCTTTGCGCGACGGATTCTGCGCGACGAAGTTTCTGTCGCGCTGAAATTTGTGCGACTACAATGTATTTTGCGCGACGAAATTCTCTTTGTCGCGCAAAGTGTAAAATGTAGTAGTGTTTATACCAAGATTTTTAACCGAGCAAGAAAATATCTTTCATCATACAGATGCACAAGTATTAATTAGACATGCAAATATATATATAAGCTTCTATTGAGGGATTCTTTATTTGAAGGACACCTTTATAGGGCCTACTCTATATTTTATTTCACTAATTTAAACCCATGAGTTAATGACCTAAATGGTCCCCCAACTATTGCTCCATTATCATTTTGGTCCACCAACTAAAATTTTCAATTCAAATGTCCTTAAACTTTTTATTATGTACCAAGATTGTCCATCTGTGACAGATTCTGTTACTTCTGATCACACGATGGCCACGTGACTGAGTTTTGAAGGGTATATGCGACTTTTTGAGAAGCTCTATCGAAGGGTATTACTAAAATGGTCCATCAACTATTACTCCAGTATCATTTTGGTCCACCAACTAAAATTTGAGTACATCATCGTCATATCCCGGTGAATATCCAAGAGCATAGTGCACTAGTGCAAGCTCACCAGTGTGGATTGTACCCAAAAATCTAACATAGTACCCCTGACTAAGGTACCGTGTGTCTATTGACATCAAGCTAATAGTCTCCTTAACCCACACATGATTTTGATAGTCCTTCAAAATCCATAACACGATCTTGTCTTGCTCCCACGACTTGTCAACAAACACACCCTAGCATCCCCCCACCTCAACTACAACTGCACTTTCTCGGCAATAAGAATTAGCAATACTACCATAAAAGTGATACTTATCTTTATCATCACAATCATCAAACTCTTGCGAATAATCTTGGGGTAGTGGCATCACTCTGAATGTCTCCTCTCTAATGTCAAATCCCACTATCACTTTCTGCTTCTCATAGATCCAATGTACGGCCCCATTGAGACACACACTTCCACTACCTCCTTCTATAAGAGACAGAGGCGTAAGCTAGAGCATCAAAAGGAAGATGGCCAGGGTCTACCTGCAATGGCCTCCATGAACTCGTGCTTAGTGTGATTATGTTGAACCCAACATGACATTTTCCAAGTCCTTTGGAACGAAGATAGAGGAACTGGAGAACCTTATACTCGTTGGAAAGTGGACTGTACCCAAAGTGATATGTAGCAAATCCCGGCCAGTAACTTTCTATTTTAATTTCATTGAGGGGAAGTTTGGTGCATTCTCGGGTGCTAGGGTTAAGCATAAAAACAGGGCTATGCGGGGAAGATAAACATACCAAGCCCCAGACATTCTGCACATCATGTGGATGGCCAAAGCTGTAAGCTTTACGCAGATTCTTGCATGAAAATTTGGCGACACGGGTTGGAATGCACCCTTGTTGCTCTATTCTTGAGGAGAAGAACACGTGTTTTGACGAGCGGGTCGTAGTTTCTCCTTTTTCTTGGCTCGTTGTTTCTCCTTTTCGAAAAGGAAGTTAGTGATCCTCTTGTTGCTGTCATTGCAGCGAAAGTTGTGACAGGCGGCGACAAAGGAAGGGCTGCGGATGAGGGAGGACCAAGACGTGCATACGCACCTACACCCAGGGACGGACTCACAGTGGGGTCAATGGGGTCAAACGATCCCATGGACTCCATGGAAGCAAGGTAGAAGGTGCCTTTGAATTGGGGTGTGACCCCATGAGAGAGAGGATTTGTAGACAGAGCAAGAAGAAGATGAACAGGGAAGCTCTGTTCTGTTTGAAAGAAGCTGGCCAAAACGGCGTCGTTTTGGCCCAGCTTCTAATTTTTTTTAAAAAACAGACTGGCCAAAACGGCGTCGTTTTGGACCAGCCCGGGTTATTTTTTTTAAAAACGCGCTGGCCAAAACGGCGTCGTTTTGGACCAGACGCGCGAATTTTTTTTAAAACTCGCTGGCCAAAACGGCGTCGTTTTGGACCAGCGAATTTTTTTTTAAAAGACCTGGCCAAAACGAAGTCGTTTTGGTCTAGGTGTTATAAAAAAAATAAAATAACAGAACAGATGTCCAGCTTCTTCCTCCCGAATTTTCATTCCAAAACACCTATTTTCTAAACCCTCAAACCTAAATCCCCAATCTCCACCCCCCACAAACCTTTAACCCTCTTCCCCACCAAGCCTTGAAGCCCCAAATCCTCCATTGTCGCCGCTGCCAGCAGCTCCGCCACTTCCAAAAGCTTGCCTCCACTTCCACCACCTCACAATTCAAGGTAAAAAAAAATTGAACTTTTACACTATGACCCCACGACACAAAATTCCTAGGTCCGTTCCTGCCTACACCTTATCAGAACCTTTGCTGGTAGCCGTGGGAGTATATGAGAGAATATGATTTCGGTTGGGAGCTCTGGGATTGGATGATCATGATGATAAGCTTCCTACAAGAGTTAAAACAAATTACCTCAATTAAAAACAAAGAAAGAGCAGGGAAAACGGCAATCATGGATACATGTATGTATATATTTATAAGAGCAGGGAAAACGGCAATCATGGATACATGTATGTATATATTTATATATCTCAGACTTAACCAAGTTCCTTGAACGGCGTTTTCAGGCCATTGAAAGACCTCCAACCTCAAGCCAGAAAGTCTCCACATTAAACCCAAGGACCAGGGGCACAGGAGATAGTACGCTAATAAGAGGCAGGAAAAAAAAAAAAAAAAATAGGGTGTTGTTAAACGAACCTTAACCCTAAACCTTAACTGAATCAAATTAGTACGGTGTTGTTGTTAAATCAACTTTAAAATTTACTAAAAACAAAATATTTAGGAATCTCTTTATATGGGCCAATTATTGGAGAAATTACGACTTGTTGCTATTAATGGGCTTTATATAATCTGTTAATATAATATGTTATCCTCAATCACAAGCATAGAACAAAATATCGATAATTTTGCCGATATTTCGGCGAAATTATCGTTTTTCTGGGGCAGCGATATTTTAGCATATGTTCATATATATATCGTCAATTTATCAATAATTTCCTCGATAATTTCGCTGATATTTCAGTAATGACATTTTCGTTCAAGTTGCACCTTTAAATGGACAATATATCGCGATATTATCGATAATATCGCGATATGAACTTACAAAATTAAACTCAGCCTTTAGATGAATCCCTCAGCCTCCGAAACTCAGCCTTTCTCTGTCTCTCAACTCAATCTTAACTCAACTCAGAAAAAAAAACAGAAAGAGGAGAGCGAGAGAGAAGGGAAGAAGAGGGAAAAAAATAATAATTATGGAGTAGGTTTTTATGTTTTGCTGTTTTCGATTGTGATGAAGCGAGAGAGAAAAGGGAAGAGGAAACAGGGAAAGAGGCGGAGAGATAGAAGAAGAAAGAAAAAAAGCAGATATAGGAGAGCGAGAGAGAGGGGGGGAAGAAGAGGGAAAAAAGGTATGGAGTGGGTCTTTATGTTTTACTGTTTTGGATTGTGATGGAGGAGAGAGAAAAGGGAAGAGGAAGAAGAGAAAGAGATGGAGAGAGACGGAGAGATAGAAGAAGAAAGGGAGAGAGAGAGAGAGAGAGAGAGAGAGAGAGAGAGAGAGAGTGTGTGTGTGTGTGTGTGTGTGTGTGTGTGTGTGTGTGAAATGGAAGAGGAAGAAGAGGAATAAATAAATAAAATAAAAAGGGAGAGATGGGTGAATGCCCAAAAGAGAGAGAAAAGGCAGGTTGCATGTATCTGCAACCTTGGGAAGTTCAGACAAAAAAAAGGAAAAAAAAACCTTGAGAAGTGGGAGAGGGAGGTAGGGAAACGTGAAAGTACTTGGGAAGCGGAAAATGTGACTTAATAACTTAATATAATTTATTTCTTTTCTATTTAATCCATTTAATATTATTGATTATTTTATTATTCATTATAAGTACTTACATTACTAAATTTTCCTTCAAATTGTTGCTTAATTACTTAAATCTCTATAATCATTTTCATTATTTGCTATTTAATTCTTCCTTGGATAAATTTATTTATGTTTTTAGTTAATTTTCAATCTTCACTATTATTTTTTAAGCATGGTAAAGTGCCTAATTTTCATGAAAAATCAAATTGGTTTACATCTTTAATTATTTTTCAATTTTTGATAAATAATAAATATAAGAACGTGTACCATGTCCAATGAATAACGTGAAATAAATTGTTGCTTAATTACTTAAATTTCTATAATCATTTTCTTTATTTCCTATTTAATTCTTCATTGCATAAATTTATTTATGTTCTTAGTTAATTTTCAATCTTCACTATTATTTTTTAAGCATGGTAAAGTGCCTAATTTTCATGACAAATCAAGTTGGTTTACATCTTTAATTATTTTTCAATTTTTGATAAATTAAAAGATATAACAACGTGTACCATGTCCAGTGAATAATGTGAAATAAGGTTACTCATGTATCTTATCATGCAATTTATAAAGTCTAAAATATTGTACTAAAAAATGATAAATAAATTACTAAGGGGTGTTTAATTCTCTTTCATTAATTACTTCAGATTTTCTAAGTCACAGAGTTTGTCAGGTCGCAATATAATCAACTTAAATCACACAAACCCACTATGCAATGCATTTCCTTCCAATTTTTTGTGTCAAAATAATAGATGATTGACTAAATAAACTTCTTCTAAAGTTTCATTAAAAATTTCCATGTATTTATCATAATTTCCGTGGTTTTTATCCAATTTTTATCGATATCAATATTTTTTCAATATTTCCATCGATATTTCCGTGTTTTTGAACCATCGATATTTCTGAAACTATCGATATTTAAGACCTTGATCACAAGTCATTAGACTCATAATTCAACCAGTTTTGTACCGCATGGTGAATGGAATATATCTAGAGTTCAACTTCTAATTAAATTATTTAATTTTCTTTATTTATATTCCCACGAGGAATGTTTGCTGATTTGTACAATTTAAATGTTTGCTGATCACAAGTCATTAGACTCATAATTGTTCGCAAAATATTATTGAAAGGCCAAGGCAACTGAATGAAGAGAAAACACAGAACTTACAAATATTATTTCTCAATCCTAAACCCTTAACCTCAACACCGTCATCTTACGTAATAAAGCAATATATCTTCAGACTAAACATACACACTATATAGTGTTGATGCTCTTTTTGAGAGGGTCAACTTAAAGATAAGTGTAGAATCTTTTGGAAGATAGAAGGTGAGAACTTTCGGTATGAGAAGAACCTGTAAAAGACAAAGAGGAAGAACAATCGTCAAGCTTCGAACACCGGTGTGGTGTCTGCCAAAGGCTCTCCGATGCTTAAGTTTGTTATGAGTGGTAAATTTGACAGAGTAACAGTAAAGGTAAGAAAATAGTTACCTTTTTTACTCGGGTACTGTTCCCTATTTATAGGGAAGTGAAAATGGGAGTTTTGCACAAAGTTTCGATGTGGAACTTTGTGCAAGTCACTGTGGTGGTGACCTTGAAGATTAGGTTCGGCAGTTGGGAGCTTCAGCAGGTGGCTGCCCCTTCGGAAGAGTGTCTTCCTTCGGCAGGGAAGAAGGCGTGCATGTCTTGGTGCTAGTTATTTTGATGCTGGATATGCTCGGTTGATTATGGTGTAAACATATAGTATTTGTGGTGTGGGAATATTCCATGTATTTGGTAATAGATGATGGTGAAATATAACATTTACGGCTAGCAATATATATAATATAAGGTCATCGATCCAACTCATCTTAAGGGGACAATGTTATCACCATAACTAGTAATTAACCTAATACACTCATCTCCATCATATCTCATAACACTATTTGGAAAAACAAAATCAAGTATGGCCCTATTGACGTACACTCCTGCTAAAATATGAGAATTGTGAGAGAATATTTGTTTGTGGGAATTTTGTATGTATTCCTCTCCTTGTAGAATGTTATATTTATAATACAACGAAACTTTAATGGGCAAGTAAATAATAAATTCATGTTTCTATTTACAGTTGGAAATCAGGAATTAAAGTAAATCAAATATAATTATAATGAGAATCCTTTGTGTGTAAGGAAAGAAAGTCAATGGTCCACAAGTCACACCAACACTCCCGCTCACGTTAATGCATAGATGTCACCAATGCCCAACTAGTCTAGTGAATTTTAGAACGCTTTACTGGAAATTGTCTTTGTCAAAATATCCGTCAATTGATCCTCATACTTTACAAAAGGAAATTAAATCACTTTAGCTTCGAGCTTCTGTTTGATATTGTGTCGATCTACCTCAACATGTTTGGTGCGATCATGTTGAATTGGATTCTGTGCAATAGCTATTGCAGCCTTGTTGTCACAAAAGAGATTCACTACAGATGTAGATCTATACCCAAGTTCAGTAAGCAACCTTTTTAACCAAATGAGTTAGCAAATTCCTTTGGTCATACCTCTAACCTCGGCTTCTGTACTGGATAAGACGACCACCTTCTATTTCTTGCTTATCCATTTAACCAAATTACCTCCCATGAATGTGAAGTAACCAGATGTGGATTTCCTATCTGTTATACTTCTTGCCCAATCTGCATATGTGTAACCATTTATATTTAGATGACCATGTTTTGAGAATTTAAGTTCTTTTTCGGGTGCAGACTTCAAATATCTAAGTATCCGAATAACTGCATTCATGTGGTCTTCACTCAGAGAATGCATAAATTGACTGACGACACTCACCGCATAAGCAATGTCTAGCTGAGTATGAGACAAGTAGATCAATCTTCCCACTAACCTTTGGTATCTTTCTTTGTTAGTTGGAACTTGATACGGGTATTCCCCAAGATGATGATTCTGAACAATAAGAGTGTCTACATGTTTGCAATCTAGCATTCCTGTGTCTATCAACAAGTCCAAGACATATTTCCTTTGAGAAAGAAATATGCCTTGTTGTGATCGAGCCACCTCAATCCCCATGAAATATTTAAGTCCACCTAGATTCTTCATCTCAAATTCAGTAGCCAAATAGTCTTGTAGTTGAGATATTTCATGTTTATCATTCCCAGTAATAATCATATCATCAACATAGATTATTAAAGCTGTTACCTTCCCTTTCTGATGTTTCAAACAAGATCTGAGTTACTTTGTCTGAAAATATTGTTCTTCATTGCCATGGTGAACCGTTCAAACCATGCATGTGGTGACTGTTTCAGTCCATACAACGCCTTTTGCAATTTGCATATTGTTCCAGTATGAATAGTATTATATCTAGGAGGAATGTCCATATACACCTCCTCCGTGAGTTCTCCATGTAGGTATGCATTCTTTACATCAAATTGGTGTAGTGGCCAATCCAAATTAGCTGCGAGGGACAGCAAGACTCTGATTGTGTCCACTTTTGTAACTGATGCACAATTTTCTTCATAATCTACACCATAAGTCTGTGTGTACTCTTTCGTCATAAGTCCTGCTTTGTATCGCTCGATAGATCCATTAGCATTGTGTTTTATGGTAAACACTCATCTACATCCAATAGTCTTTTTTCCTCGTGGTAAAGTTTCCAGTGTCCAAATCTGATTCTTTTCAAGAGCTTTCATCTCTTCCTTTATAGCTTGAACCTACTTAGGATCTTTAAATGCTTTGGTAACCTTGGTTAGGATATGAATAGCAAACAACTAATACACAAAGGCCTTGAGTGGTTCTGACAACTTCTCAGTGGATACATGATTCGCAGTTGGATACTTTGATGTCTTGTCAATATCGGGTGAATAACGATTTGGTGGCTTTCCACGATTCTTCCTGAAAGGTAATTGGTATCCAATATATTTATCCTCTATAGGAGTAGTTACCTCAAGGATATTCTCAGGAAATTGGTCTTTTGGTATTGTTGAGTTTGAGGTGGTCTTCATCTTGTTGTTCTGAATTGTCTGTAGGTGTGGGGCTCAGATCAGAAATATCTTCACATGGATCAGATGGGTCAGGCAATTGATTGGCTTTTAGCAGAGAGTAATCTCGTGCTCCAGACTCGGGACGATCGATCATTTCTGTTCAGAGGAAAATTTCTTCGCTTTCCAAGTTGCTCTAATTCTACTTTTCACTTTGTATTTCCTCTTGAAGCGTAGAATTGGATGATGGGTCATGAAAGAACAACTCAGATTCCAGAAAGGTCACATCCAAAGTGACATAGGTACGTTGGGTAGGAGGGTGATAACAGCGGTAACCTTTCTGATAAGTGGCATAACCCGCAAAAACACAACAAAGCACACAGGGATCAAGTGTGCTACTTTGATTTTTATGGAGATGAACGAAAGCCACACATCTAAAGATTTGGGGTCTGAGTACTAAAACAGAGGGCAGAGGTCTGTGTTGCGCAAGCACTTGTAAAGGGGTTTTAAAGGTCAATACATCAGAAGACATGCGGTTGATTAGGTGAACTGCGGTGACAATAGCATCATCCTAGTGATAGCGAAGAACATGAGCGCTAATCAGAAGTGCTCAGGCAGTTTCAAGAAGATGTCGATTCTTTCGTTCAGCAACACCATTTTGTTACTTTGTCTGAGGACAAGTCGTCTCATGGATAATTCCATGTTGTTGGAAGTAAGCCTGAAAGTCATGATTAACAAATTCTCCACCATTGTCCGAGTGAAGAATCTAAATTTGAGCATTAAACTGAGTTTTCATCTGTTTGTGGAAGGACGGAAAAAAGAAAAACACTTCATTTTTATTCTTCACCAAATAAAGCTATGTCATCCGTGTACAATCATCTATGAATGTGACAAACTACCGAACACCAGAAGGAGCAGTGATAGGTGAAGGTCCCCAGACATCAAAGTGAATTAACGTAAACGAAGTAGTACACATGTTCGTACTCAATGGATAGGGAACACTACGACTCTTGGCCAAAATACAAGTATCACATGTGAAGTCGAAGTCCTTGAAACTTGAGAATAAATCTTGTATAGGATGCTTCATATAACTAAAAGACGGATGTCCCAATCGGCTGTGCCACAACCATATTTGTTTTTGTTTGCTATCAAAGGGATGCGTCACACTGTTAGCCATGTCGGGACTGAAGTCAACTACATAATATAGCCCCTCTCTCTTAGTACCACAACCAAGAATCTCCTTAGTATGAGTCTCCTGAAGCAAACAAAAACTTGGGTAAATGAGTACACAACAATTCAATTGTTCACTAAGCTGACTAACTGACAACAATTTATTGGATAAAGATGAAACAAGTAAAGTAATAGACAGTGAGAGAGAAGATGAGAGTGCAACAATGTCAGCCCCCTGTCAAAGAATAAGTAACTCCATTAGCATTAGCAATACAAGTTCGTCGGGGTTGTGTAGTATTCTGAAAATCATCAGGATCAAACGTCATATGATCAGTTGCACTAGAATCAATTATCCAGTTCCTGAAATCAATCTTATCCAAAGTATGGAATCCATAACCAGTACCATTACTGGTCGTATCGTGTTGTGTTCGATCTTTGAGAGTAGCCCACCATTCGGGGTAGCCATGCAATTTAAAACAAGTCTCACGAGTGTGTCTCGGATCACCATAATATGCGCAATCTCGTCTATGTGTCGGGGTCGTTAGTCGAGAAGTTGTAATTTGTGCAGCGGAAGATGCATAAGATACAGGCTTAATAGGAATTCTAAGATCAAGATCTGAGCATGAGTCGGGGCCGGAGTCGGAGTCCAAGTCAAGATCTGGGTCTAAATTATAAACAAATTCAGGGTTGGGGTCATCATCGGAGTCGGAGTTGTCGTCGTCGTAGTTGGTGTCGTGGTTAGGGTCGTCAAAATAGGATCTTGATTCAGGAGCGAATGTGAGATCAACAAAATAGGATCCTGATTCAGGATTGGGTTCGGGATCAGGGTTTACATTTGTAGGAACTGAGTCACCTGGGCACTCAACTCAGCTATGGTTGGTTGAGAGTGAGAGAAAGAGTCGGTGGTGCTACCTCCATGAGGGTTGAAAAAATCATCAACCAGCATAGCGGTGGTGGGGGTTTGAAACTGGAGTTAGCAATTCCAAGATCGCCGCTCTGATACCATGCTAAAATTTGAGAACTATGAGAAAATATTTGTTTGTGGGAATTTTCTGTGTATTCTTCTCCTTGTAGGAGGTCATATTTATAATACAACGAAACTTTAATGGGCAAGTAAATAATAAATTCATATTTCTATTTACAGTAGGAAATTAGGAATTAAAGTAAATCAAATATAATTATAATAGGAATCCGTGGTGTGTAAGGAAAGAAAGTCAATGGTCCCCAAGTGATGCCAACAACTCCATTTCTTCTTTCATACACTAAATCCAAAAGAAGGTCGGTATATAGGTGTTGAGGCCCAAAAAATCCAAGGCTGGGCCCAAATATATTTCTAGACCAATACGACACCCAAGTTGAGAAGAAACCTAACTTGGGTATGCAAGAGTTCGTCATATACACTTGCACACGTGCCACGCCAAGCACCACACCACGCTACAAGCTTAAGTGTGCTCAAGCCACGCGAATGCCTAGGGCTTGCTAAGCGGGTTGTGGTATGGATGGTTACGAGTATTCACGAGGCCTGTTGATGGTCCAAGGAGTGAAAGTTTTGGGCTTCTTAGGAGTACCAAAACTCAAGCTCATTCCTTAAGCCCAAACATATGGGTAAGCATGAGAGAGAAAACCTAATAGTCCATCACCTTAAGAAAAGGCCCATAACACTTGATTAAATCCCACATCAGCCAAAGCTTCCAGCAGCTTGATGAAATCAAAGGGAACTCACAAGCCGCTGGAAATAAAATAGCCCAGCCCAACACCTTATAAAATATCCAACGTCGTGGAAATATCCAGCTTCTTTGTTAAAACCATATCGAAGCCAAACCACCAAAGCCAAGCAAACCCATATGCTGATGGAAGTAAATCACCTTTTGACCAGCACCATTACCTATTCTTTCCTCTGAAAGCTTTGGTAAGAAAACAAGAAGGAAAAGTGAGTGGCGCCTCACCCACATGGAGAAGTCCAGCTGCGTGAAGGTCTTGGAACTCCAAAAAGCTTCATGCCTGCATGCTCAGGCTGGGAAAGTTTCACCAAATAAGATAGAATGGAAGAAAGTGAAGGAAAAGGGGAGAAGGTGGCTTGATAAAATTGAGTGATCCAGCGCCTATAAAATGAGGTACTTTCTACCGAGCAAAGAAGAACTCATCGAAGGCAAGCATCCCATCTGGAACCCTTCAATTTCATGCTTTGTTCTTCCATCTTCTTCCTCTCTCTCCCAAAACCGGGCATCCAGAGAGCAAGCATCACCTCTCATCCCTGAAACACTTCAATTTCGAGCCATATTCCTCTATCTCTTCCCATTTTCTCTTCTATCAAGCAACCCAGGAGCCTGACGAAGCTTTCGTCAAATTGCAGGAAATCTACTAAAGGCACCCATGCTTCTATCTTCTTCCTCTCTTTCTGATAAACACATCCAGAGATAGCAAGCTTCACCTCTCATCCTTGGAACCCTTCAATTTCAAACCATGTTCTTCCATTGTTTCCATTTTTCTCTTCCGTCAAGCCATGCTGCCAGAAACTTGCTCAAGCCACCCCATCTCTTCCTATCTCCCTTCAACAAATTCTCCCAAAAACTCTATCTTCCCGTTACGTTGAGCCTCTATTTCTCATAGGAAGCCCAAGCCTTCTCTCTCTCATGCTAAACTCATGAATGCTCAGCTCCCATGCCACGAGCTTCTCATGCCAAGCCAAGAATTTATCTGTAAGCAACTATTGGTTTCATTGGTGAAAGAGACCAAGGGGTTTCCTAAGGCTTAGCTACACTTTCGAAGCACTCTTGGGGTCTGATCCTTGAACTCAGACTCAAGGGCAATTCCAACTATTTGCTCTTTACAACAGCCCAGGTCCGTCTGGAACTGCCAGAACTAAAAAGGCCCTACAATAGGTCAACCTGCAATGGCCTCCACGAAGAATCCGTATGTATTGTGAATATGTTCAACCCAACATCCCATTTTGCAAGTCCACTGGGACAAATACAAATGAATTGAAGAATCTGTACTTATGTTTCTACAAGTACATCGGCATGGGGAAGTTCGATGGACGGTAGGGTTAAGTATGAAAACAGGGCCACACCTAGAGGATGCAAAAACCAAGCCATGGACACTCTACACATCGTTAGGAAAATGTTTAAGTCTCTGCACATCAATAGGATAATGTTCGATTTCAAGAGCTTTGTATCAAGTAAAGTACGAAAATTGGGAGACGGGTGTTGGATCATTCCTTTGTTGCCCAATTTTTGACAAGAAGAAGCGGCTACACTTTTGGAAAAGAAAGTTAGTGGTGCTCTTGTCGCTATCGTGGAAGTTGTGAAAGGCTGCGACAAAGGAAGGGTTGCGGATGAGGGAAGGCCAAAACTTGCATAGGCACCTGCACCACGTCAGAACCTCTGCTGGTACCTGTAGGAGTATATGCGAGAATATGATGTCAGTTGGGAGCTCTGTGATTGGATCATCATGATAAGCTTCCTGTAATTAAGTTTTGTCCACAATTATATATATAAAAGAATTAAAAAGAAACAAAGAACAACGCAAACGGAAATCGTAATAATATAATATATATATATATACCATGTTCCTTGAACAACTTTCTCTGGCCACTGAAAGACCTCCCACCTCCAAGCCCAAAAAAAGCCTTCAAATTAAATCTTAACTTTAAAGTAAGAAGCAAAGAAGAAAACAAAGGGATGCGAATGCTTACTTTGGGTAGAATGTGGCCATATCCCAGAGTAGGTGCAACAACAAAAAACTGCACGAACGCAAATTCACCTGTGTGAATTGTACCCAAAGCATTAACGAAGAGCGTACGATTAAGGTCCTGTTGGAAAATTTAATATTAACTAATATTGATTTTCCTATTTGAATGGAAATTAATAAAATTCATTGGGTTAAAGACATCTTCACATGGGGGGTGACAACTCTTCAAACTAAGGGATGCATTGTTTGGGGTGACAACTCTTCAGACCAAGGGATGCATTGTTTGCCTTTTCAGATTGAGATACCTTTTCAGAAAGGGTATTTCATCATCTATAAATAAACCAATCCTCCTACAGTTTTATTCATTCAGTTTAATTCTCTACGTACAGACTTTCACATGTAGAAAGCATTAGAGTTTTCATAAAGAGAGGTTCCTGCATAATTTGGTTCAAAGTTTCTTGTGAATTGCAGTGCTTCTTTCACAAGAAGGGGAGTCGTTGTATCCTAGGAGGCGAACGCTAGTAAACCATAAGCACCGTTGCGGGGCGTAATTTTTCTTAAGGTTAGAGTGTCCTACACTTGCCTCGACTCAATTAAGGTTCTTCTAATTCAATTCTTCTTTTGTAAAAATATTTTTTATGTGCAGTGTTTATTTTGTTTATTTTATAGCAATTTAGCACTCATATTTCCAACAATCTTAAGACGAATTAATCTGTGTTATTGCTATATATATAAAATCTGTGTGTTATGCGAAATGATGTATATTCAGTATACATAATAGCACAATTGATATAACTTTCAAATTGACTTTGAGGATGAGGGCATGTGGTCACATTTCGTTGAACAAATTAATTGTTTGTTTTGTTAACCGTTGCATCTGTTTCACTAGTTGGTAAATTCATGGTCAACATGTGATATTGGACCATTATGAGATAGCCATGCCTTGAATCAAGTGGGTTGTAAATTTTTTACAATCTAAAATTATGTATGCATGTGGACCATTTCCTGTCTATATAAAATGAAGCCATTTTGTCTGGACGTGATCCAACTAGAAATTTGATTTTCAGTTTCTGACGATTATAGGCTGTTAAATCCATTTGTTGGGCTTCTGGCTATTCATATAAATTTTGCATTCATAAATGATGCATGGATTATGCAGATCAAATACATTAAGAAGCATATAGTGCTTGTTTCTAGTTACATATATAAACGTATGTATATGAACCGTTGGGTTGACATCGAGATATGCAATTGATATATTGGATTGCATATAGAAAGATTGCAAATATTTGGTTTTTGCAAATTTTTCTAAAGGGGGAAAACATGTTAGCGTATTATCTATATTTGACAAACACAATTGACGAATACTTCCAAGAAGAGAAGTAGTGTTGAAATGACCAGAAACATGGTATATTTCTCCGTCTTACAAAGACAACAACTGAAATGTGGGGATAAGTTTCTAATTATGAGGCTTCAAACTACAATGGTCTATATGAAAGGGAAATTTTTCATTAAAAGGAAATGATGAGTAAAGTGGCTTCGAAATTTCCTAAAGGATATTCATATGTGTAACAAAATTACACAAATGATGAGAATCCGAAAATGTGGGGGTCTATTGCAAAATTGCAGTAGACGTAATATGCAAAGTTCTTAAGGTATGAAATTTCATTGGTAGTTTAATAGCAACAACAATTGTAAGAGAATTGTGGGGGTGGCTTAACTATCTTTGTAATCTCATATTTGTGTAAGAATGGAAAAGTAATTTGCTCTGTAAAAGAGACGAATAACGTTTATTTTAAGGTATAAAAAGGTTAAAGACCCTACAAATACCTTAAATGTGGGGGAAGTTCACCGAAGAGTTGGCAAATTACTTAGTAAGTCCCAAAAAACACATGGGGGACTTTTTTGAAAACAACTACTCTCGAATGAATATAATTTCATAAGATGGAATGTGCACACCATCAGTTCATAGTCAACCTAGTGGATCCAATATTTAAAGGTCAAACTAGAGAGTTAGTTGATCATCGAGGGGAATGGGAGTATAAGCCTAAATATTTAAAGTCTCCATAGTGGATACCCAACCTAGCTGACTGGAGATCCCAAGATCTAGGTTCAAAAGGGACAACCAAATTATGGATGACTAAGTAGTAGCACTGCCGAGATTACATCTCCTACCCATATCCTATGATGAAACAGTGCTGCCTGTAGCATGTTTTAGGGTAATCTTTGATTTTAATAATTCCTATAGCTTGGAAATCCGAGTGGGGTAGTGCAGGATACTCTTAATAGGAAGTCACCTATGTGAGTGTGAAATGAGGCCGTTTCTATGAGAATTTTTTAAGGCTTGAATTCTCTAAAGCTCTCACGAATACCAGGAATCGCTCAAGCCAAAACGAGCACAACCGATCAAACCAAATATGTTTAGAAGGGTATTGTGTGAGTGCTATTGTCTGGGTTTACACAAATGGCTGAACAGTTCAAGACATCACGTTCACTGATTAACCAAGTAAATCTGATAGTATTCCACTATGGAAGGTTCAAGGCCAAAAGCTACTATCCAGATGCAGTATTCTTCTAATAGGAACTCTCTCTAGTGTCTTCATTTTTTGTTTGCATGTTGTTGAGTCAATTTCCATTTATGTGGGGGATTGTTTGAAAATTTAATATTAACTAATATTGATTTTCCTATTTGAATGGAAATTAATAAAATTTATTGGGTTAAAGACATGACTCTTGGGTTAAAGACATCTTCACATGGGGGGTGACAACTCTTCAAACCAAGGGATGCATTGTTTGGGGTGACAACTCTTCATACCAAGGGATGCATTGTTTGCTTTTTCAGATTGAAATGCCTTTTTAGAAAAGGTATTTCATCATCTATAAATAGAGCAATCCTCCTGCAGTTTTATTCATTCAGTTTAATTCTCTGCATAAAGACTTTCACATATAGAAAGTATTAGAGTTTTCATAAAGAGAGGTTCCTGTATAATTTAGTTCAAAGTTCCTTGTGAATTGCAATGCTTCTTTCACAATGAGGGGAGTCGTTGTATCCTGGGAGGCGAACACTAGTAAACCATAAAGCACCGTTGCGGGGTGTAATTCTTCTTAAGGACAGAGTGTCCAACACTTGCCTCGACTCAATTAAAGTTCTTCTAATTCAATTCTCCTTTTGTAAAAATCTGTTTTATATGCAGTATTTATTTTATTTATTTTATAGCAATTTAGCACTCATATTTCCAACAGTCCCTTGGCTTTGACGCCATGCTAATGGTCTCCTTAACCCAAACAGGGTTATGATAGTCCTTCATAGTCCATAGCACGATCTTGTTCCGTTTCCATGACATGTCAAGAAACACACCCACGCATATCCCCACAATAACCATACTTGGACGGCACTAAAAATTGGCATCTGGATAAAAATAATCAACAAACTCTCGATCATAATCTTGAGGTAGTGGCACCGCTCTGAATGTCTAGTTTCTAATGTCAAATACCACTATCAATTTCTGCTTCTCATAGATCCAATGGACGGCCCCATTAAGGCACACACTTCCACTACGTCTCCTTGTAGTCTTGTAGAATAAGAGTCAAAGGCATGAAAAGGAAGATGGCGAGGGTCTACCTGCAATGGCCTCCACCAAGAATCCCTACCTAGTGTGAATGTGTTGAACTGAAGATCACATTCTTCATCTCTTTCTAGACGAAAGGAGATGATTTGGAGAACCTTATACTCGTTGGTACTTGGACTGTACCCAAAGCGATGTGTAGCGTATGCCTCGCGAGTTTATATTACATGGGAATGGGGAAGTTTGATGGACTCTCGAGTGGCAGGGTTAAGTATGAAAACAAGACCAGATACAGAGGGTGCACAAATTAAGCCGACACTCTCCACATGAGTAAAATAATGTTCAGGAAATTGGAAAATTTCGGCGCCGAGTGTTGGAACAGTCCCTTGTTGCTTAATTTTTTGACGACAAGAACCGGTAAAGCTGTTGGAAGAAAAGGTAAGGGGTGTCGTTGAGGTGAAAGTTGCCGAAGGCGGTAACAAAGGAAGGGCTGCGGATGAGGGAGGACCAAGACTTGCATACCCACCTGCACCACGTCATCAAATCCTTTGCTGGTAACCGTGTGGGAGTATGAGTGAATATGATTTCGGCTGGGAGCTCTGGGTTCGTTGCACAACGTTTTATGGCCATTGAAAGACCTCCAACCTCCAAACCAACAAGTCTTCAAATTAAAACTTAAACCTCGAGGACCAGGGAACAAACAAGAGAGGATGCTCTACCCCTTTGCTAAGGTTTCCCTGATTTAAATAGAAAAAAGAAACCTAGTGCTGGAAGGAAAAACAAAAAGAGTACGTAAGTTAGGAACCGCTTTATTTGTACTGGGGTATTTCATGGGATTTATGATGTGCCTTTGTAATAATAATAATAAAGTGTACATTCACATTTGTATATTACATTCTCATACCACCTTATGTGGCAAATGAAGTGGACATTCACATCAAGTAAAAAGTGTCAATAAATCATAAAATAAAATAAAATGTTACATTAATTTTAATTGATGTGGTTGTCCAACTCATCTGCCACATAAGGTAATATAGAAATGTGGTAAAAGTAGTATTATTCTTTATATATCATCCGAGATTAGTAATAAACATAAAAACAAAATAACATGGCTATAATGCGGGAAAACAACGAGAAACACATATAATGCTAATAAATGACGGCAAAAATAGAACATTATACTGGCTTAATTAAGAACACAATGGGACATGACTAGGGCTCGTTTGGTACACAGGACTGTCTTGGCATGGACTATGCTTAGGGACTGGCTTGGCTTGGCTTGGCTTGGTCTAAGTTGGATAACACTTATCCTGCGTTTGGTGTATGCTTGGACTAGGACTATAATTTTTTTATTTTTTCAAAAATATCTATATATATGTATATATGTATTTTATAATATATATGTATATACATGTATATAAGTATATTATAATAATATTATATATTTTAAATAATATAAACGTACATACATATATATAAGTGTATATAGGTGTATATATGCATATTATAATATACATGGGTATAATACATATACATATATTTATATATATGTATGTATATTATAATATATAATATATATGGGTATGTTATAATAATAATAATATACATATATACGTGTATATATGTATATTATATATGTATGTATATATACATATATTATATATATTATAAAATACATATGTATATATAATATATGTATAATATATGTATATATATTATATATTATAATATACATATATATATACATATATACATGTATATAATATATATGTATATAGGTGTATCTATATATTATAATATATACATGGGTATAATACATATACATATACATATGTATATTATAATAGATAATATATATGGGTATGTTATAATAATAATATACATGTATATACGTGTATATATGTATATTATAATATATATATACATATAGTATAAATATATAATATATATGTCTATATACGTGTGTATATGTATATTATAATACATACATGGGTATAATATATACACATATATGTATATATACTTATATACATGTATTATAATAATATATATTACATATATACGTGTATATACATAATATATATGTATTTATATATTATATATGTATATATGTGTTTATATATACATGTATATACGTGTATATATGTACATTAATATATAATATAATATATATTACATATATACATGTATACATGTATGCTATTATTATAATATTAATATGTATGTGTATATGAGTATATTATAATAATAATATATGTGTATATATCTATATGTATTTATACTATATTATATATGTATATATGTGTATATATATATATACTTGTATATGTGTATATACATGTATATATGTACATTATAGTATATGTGTATGTAATAATAATAATAATAGTAATATATGTTACTAGTATTACAATATAATATATGCATCTCATACATTGGTAAATATAGGACTAGCTAATCCTCCCTTTCTACATGGGATTAGTAGTCCCCTCCTAAGGAGGTGTTTTTGGTGGGCCCGGTATTAGCAATCTCATCTAAGACTAGAATTAAATGAAACAAACATGGTACTAAATTTAGTCCAAGCCAGTCCAAGCCAAGCCTGTGTACCAAACGACCCCTATAAGGTCTTCCATCTCATTTTAAGGGGACAATACTATCATCATAAATATTAATTAACTTAATTGGAAAAGGATAAACCCTATTTTGCTGATAATCAGGAAAAGCAAAATCAATTACTCTATATTGTTTGCTCTTCATATCATAAAGACGCAATTCGGGTGGACCATCGTCATATCCTGGTGAAAATCCAATAAAATAGTGCACGAGGGCAAACTCTCCTGTGTGGATTGTACCCAAAGCTTCAATGCAGCGCCGATAACCAAGGTATTCTCTCTCTGACGCCAAGCTAATGGTCTCCTTAACCCACACAATGTTTTGATAGTCCTTCAAAATCCATAACACGATCTTGTCATGTTTCCATGACATGTCTGCAAACACACCTACGCATCCTCCCACCTTAACCATAGTTGGACAGCAATAATCATTAGCATCAATTCCAGAATATTGTTCATAATCTTGATCAGCGTAATAATTAGCAAACACTTGATCATAATCTTCAGGTAGTGGCAGCGCTTTGAATGTCTCCTCTTTAACGTCAAATGCAACTAACATTTTCTGCTCCTCATAGATCCAATATACGGCCCCATTGAGGCACACACTGGCAGTACTTCTCTTGCCACGAGAGTCGGAGGCATAAGCTAGAGCATCAAAAGGAAGATCGCCATGGTCTACCTGCAATGGCCTCCACCAAGAATCCCTACCTAGTGTGAATGTGTTGAAGGCAAGATCCCATTTATCTCCTTGATCTAGACGAAAGGAAAGCACCTGGAGAACCTTATACTCGTTGGCAAGTGGACTGAACCCAAAGTGATATGCGTGATGTGCATAGTGGTTGACTGGCCTTTCTTTTGCATGGGGAAGTTCGATGTACTCCCGAGTGCTAGGGTTGAGTATAAAAAACTCAGGTTGACAGCTAGAGGATCCACAAATCAAGCCATGGACACTCTGCACATCAGGATAATATCGGCCTAATTCCTGAATTTTTCCGTCATACGACAGACAATATTCGAAAACCTCGCAAATTCCGACGGCGGGTGTTGAAACATTCCCTTGTTTCTCTATTTTTGACGACAAGAACCGGTGATACTTTTGGAAAAGGAAGTTAGTAGTGCTTTTGTTGTTGTCGTTTCCGCAAAAGTTGCGGAAGGCGGCGACAAAGGAAGAGCTACGGATAAAGGAGGACCAAGACTTGCATACGCACGTGCACCTCATCATCAGATCCTTTGGTGGTAGTCGTGGGAGTATATGAGTGAATATGATTTCGGTTGGGAGCTCCGGGATTGCATGATCATGATAAGCTTCCATATTCCTTGGACGACTTTCGCTGGTCCGTTCAGAGAACTCCAACGCACAAGTTAAAAAATCATTCAAAGTAACCCTTGAACCCATGAAACAAGAGAATACAAGATTCCAAGAAGAATAAACCAAGAGAGATGTGATGCTTTTGCTAGGGTTTTCCATCGTATTTATAGGAAAACCAAAAAGCCCTAATCATAAAATAAGTGGCCCACTCATTGTTCTGGGGTTATCAATGGGCTACATTGAGTGGATAATTTGTCTATGGTTGAGAAGAGAAAGTATATATAAAGAAAGAATCCCAACCATATCTAAATTTGCACCGGATTTTATTTACCTTAAAAAAAGGAAGGTTTGATCTTTTACCAAATACAATGAAATTTGCTTTCAGATACAATTATTAAAAACTTGATTATATTAATATAATTGGAATTTTGATTTTGATTTCCGAGTCAATTCAAAATTCCAATTATTTTATCTCTATATTTTTTGTAGGATTATGATATGATTTTTTGTTAATATCCAATAATTAGTAAAATAAAGAACTGGAAAAGTTCAAATAATATATATATATATAGTCCCGATCTCTTAGACCACAGGAGTCTAAGATATTGTTGTCACTCACAGTTGGATATTAATCCAATTGTTCAAAAAAGTTTCTTAAAAGAAGTGCAAAAGTGAGTGAACCGTTGAATTTATATCCAACGGTAAGTGACCACAAATCTCTTGGACCTCTGTAGTCCAATAGATCAGGACTGTATATATATATATGTTTTATTCGGCAAAATTTTGTAAGATATAACTGAAAATTTTGGTCACTGTATAATATTTTAACATCTCATTCTCTCTCTTTTGACTATGATTCTGGACTATTTTTTCAACGTAGCCACCATCTACCGCCATGATCACTGTACGAACTGAAAGAACAAAACTTGAATAGCAGCACTTCCGATTGACCAAACTGCTAGGAATTGGATACTAGGGTGCTTCTCGCGGGAAGCTAGAAAACTGAAGCAAAGGGGACACGTGGCACGCTGAAACCTGGTCCACTTGTCCAAGCATTGTTTATGAAAGAGATGAGCACATCTCTCATCTCAATTCTCTACCGTACATGTGGGAAAGTGAGAAACACCCAAAACACATGATTATATTATGTTCAGACCAAAAAAAAAATTTGATTATATTATAATGGCAGGTGTCTCAACTGTCTGATGGGGGCTATCCCCGACTGGTGAGGGAGAATCTCGAAAGCTCTGAAAATATTTATGAAAATCAAAAGGCCCTCGCCCGGGAATTTTTTGATATCCAAATAATGGAGCTCTAAAAAGCAGCTTGCAAGCAAGGACAGACCCATTCAAGGACAAGAGGGGTCACATGACCCTATGAGATGGCCGAAAATGTGGCTGTGGACAGCCTGTGGAGGTCTGAGACGACCCCATGCGGCAACCTCAAATGCACACAAGATGCTCAACGAAAGGCCAGAAAGGCCTGCACGCAGAAAAAGAAAGAAAAAAAACTTCTTCTTCCGCTTATTAGACAGAGGGTTTCTGGGGTAGGTTCAGGTTCATGGTAGAGTATTAGTGTGTGTGTGTGTTTTTTTAAAAAAAATTAAAAATTAAAAATTATTATTTTTACATTTATTTAAAAAAAAAAATAAAAGCATAAAAAATGACTTATTTGTTCTACAAAATGCTTTAACAGTTTAGCTTAAAATTTTTTGACACTTTTACACTGTGATACTATGACCTAAAAATTCTGGATCCGCCACTATTTGCAGGAGCAACTTTTTAATCATATCCTTGAACAAAGCAACAATTTAGGAGCTAACACTAGTACGATTTACTATTTGCGCGACGAAAGTTTGCACGACGAAGATGTTTTCGTCGCGCAAACAACATTATTGCGACGAAAATAAATTTCCGTCGCGCAAACAACAGAAAACTAGCGCGACAAAAATAGTCGTCGCGCAAACAATCTATGCGCGACCTAAACTACTTTCGTCGCGCAAAAGTAATAGAAAAAAACCCGGTATTTTTTGTTGGCGCCAAAATCTTGCGCGACGACAAAAATCGTCGCGCATGACAATATTGCGCAACAAATAAAAGATTCGTCGCGTAAAGATGGATAGAAAATTGGCTCCTTTTTTTTGGCGGGTAAAAAATTTGCGCGACGAGAGTTTTCGTCTCAAAAGACAACTTAGCGCGACGAAAAAATGTACCGTCGCGTAAGAAAACGAGGGATACTTTTTTTTGGCGCCAAAATGAAGGGCGGATAAAATGTTTTTTTGCGCGACGGATTTTCTTCGTCGCGAAAAGTTGAATGCCGGTGAGTTCTTGCGCGACGAAATTAACATTTTACGCGACGGAACGTAAACCTTGGGCGACGAAAAATATAATTTGCGTGACGAATGTTTGTGCGACGAATAGAGTTGTTCGTCGCGCAAAAAAGCAGATGTCGGCACGTATTTGCGCGACGAAAATGTTGTTTTGTGCGACGGAAAAGTGCGCTTTTGCGACGGCAGTTTGCGCGACGAATTCAACTATTCGTCGCGCAAAGTCCTTCTTCTTCTTATTAGTATCTGCCATTGCAGAGGCAGAATGCAGAAATTGCATTCTGCCTCTCTCTCCTCTCTCTCACTCCTCATGTCGCTGCTCTGCTGTGAATTCAGTACGTTAATTAGGTATGTATTTTTTGTCATTAGTTTAAATGTATTAATGTAAATTCGTACTAACGCTATTAATTTTGTTCTCGTTAGGGATATCTGTGATTAGTGGAGAACGATTGAGAAGGTATGTTATTGTAAAAGTTGGTTTGTTAAGTTTGTAATTTTTTTGTGAAGTTATATGTGTATAATGTTGTGAAATTGTGCGTGACGTAGCACTATAATGTTGTGATGTACGAAGTTAATTGAAATTAACTTCGTACTTTTATTTTTATATTTAGTAACACGTAGTTTTCCGTTCGAGATTAGTTGGATTTCGTGCATGGATGCGTAAGGCATGACTGCAGTCCAATTAATTCTTGAATTGTCCCATTATTTGGACAGTTTGGTAATGCATAGTGTTGTCACATAATCTTCGGCTACAGGATTAGGTTTCGATTGTGGAGATTTCGGTGTCATCTCAGTACGTTCTTCGGGTGGTACGTAGGTATTTATACCTATGCCCACTTCAAGAACTGTGTCGAGATGCTGCCGAAATTAATCCACGTTGAAATCTAATCTCATGTAGCCGTAGGTTACGTGACAGGACTATGCATTCCCGAATGGGATAGGGCCCTTACCGGAGGCATAAGGTGACATTATAACTTCGTATGAAGTTGTTGTGATTGTTGTGTCGTGATTGTGGTTTCAGGAATTATGAGCAGAAGGTGGATACAGAACCCGAATAGATGCGCAGACGAATACTTGGATGGAATCGAGGATTTTATTGAGTTTGCACGTAGACACAACCCGGGTGCAACTAGAATCCGTTGTCCTTGTAGGAGGTGTAACAACACGTTGTGGGAGACAATTGAAAATGTTGGATTTCATTTAGTAAGGAATGGAATGATTGAAACATATAACATTTGGAATCTTCACGGCGAACAAGTAGACCATGCTTCGTCTTCAAATGCCCCAAGAGTGGACAATGTTGAACCTATTGTGGATCCTAATGATCAAGTCATGGGTATTATACAGGATGCTTTTCCATTCGCATCGACCAACATCAATCAGGAAGGGGAAGATGACGTGCCTACAGCAATAGACAGTGCGGAGTTTGAACAGTATGAAAAACTGTTAAAAAATGCCAACCAAGAGTTATACCCGGGGTGCGAGAGCTTTTCCGTTCTCACTGCCATTGTGGAGCTAATGCACGGAAAAATAAAGTATCGTATGTCGAACTTGTGTTTCGATTACTTTTTGGGGGTTTTCAAGAGAATGCTTCCGACGGACAATTGTTTGCCGAAAGATCATAAACATGCACAGAAGGTGTTGCATGGTCTTGGATTGGGTTATGAAAAAATCCACGCTTGCAAAAACAATTGCATGTTATTCTACAAAGAGCATGAAACGTTGGATACATGCCCTATATGTAATGAGTCGAGGTTCAAAATGACATCCCAGAATAGAACGACTAAGATACCACAAAAAGTCATGCGTTATCTGCCCCTTAAACCTAGGTTGCAGCGATTGTATATGTCGACGCATACTGCCACAGACATGAGATGGCATAAGAAAAAACGGGTAGACGATGATGTGATGCGGCATCCTGCAGATGGGGAGGCATGGAAAGAGTTCGATCGAACGTTCCCCGAGTTTGCTGTTGATCCCCGAAATGTTAGATTGGGACTTGCCACTGACGGATTCAATCCGTATGGGGTTCTAAACCAACACCACAGCACTTGGCCGATTTTCGCATTCCCATATAATTTGCCGCCTTGGAAATGCATGAAAAAAGAATACATGATGATGACTGTTTTGATAACTGAGGATCCTGGCAGGTCAATTGATGTGTACTTAAGGCCTCTGGTTGATGAGCTGAAGGATTTATGGACAAACGGTGTTCGCACGTACGATAAATCAACTGGGAGAATGTTCACTTTGCGAGCAGCAGTTATGTGGACTGTGAATGATTTTCTAGCATATGCAATGGTTTCTGGGTGGAGCACAAAGGGTTATATGGCATGTCCTGTATGCAAGGAAGATGTAACTTCTGGTTGGCACACGGGAAAAGTTTGTTACCTTGGTCATCGGAGATGGTTGTCATGGGACCACGAGTGGCGAGAAAAAGATAAAGAGTTCGACGGGAACACAGAGCGTCGCCTCAGACCTAGAGAATGGTCCGGTGATGAGATCTTGGAACAGCTGAACCGTTTGGATTTTGCTCCGTTCGGGAAAACAGTTAGTCGGACCAGACCTTCTACACATTTGAACTGGATGCACAAGCCTATGTTTTTTGAGCTCCCATATTGGTCGAAAGTGAAATTGAGGCACAATCTAGATGTGATGCATGTTGAGAAAAATGTATTCGACACATTGGTGGGCACGATTCTAGATATCGAGGGGAAGACGAAGGACACGATCAAAGCTCGTCTTGATTTGGAAAGAATGGGCATACGAAGGGGTTTATGGATGAATATGGACAGTGATAAAGCTAGAAGGGATCTTGCATTCTTCTCTATGAAACCGAATGACAAAAAAGAGTTTCTAAAGTTTGTATCGTCTGTCAAATTTCCCAATGGGTATGCTTCTAATATCGCACGTTGCGTGAATGTCGATGGGGGTAAATTTACTGGACTTAAGAGCCATGACTGCCATGTGTTTATGCAACGCCTACTTCCTGTGGATATTCGACACCTACTGCCGGAAGATGTGGTGAAGCCAATCATCTTGTTATCCAGATTTTTTTCCCAACTGACAGCAAAAACATTGCGAAGGACGGACATGTTTCAGTTGCGCCATGACATTGTCCAAGTCCTATGCAAGTTTGAGATGATATTTCCTCCAGCTTTCTTCACAAGTATGATGCACGTGATGGTTCACTTGCCAGAAGAGGCATTGCTTGCTGGTCCTGTCAACTATCGCTGGATGTATCCAATAGAAAGGTATATAATCCTTTTCGTTTGTGTATGCATCATTATCACAGGCTTGCTAATTTGTATCATATCTTTTTATTTTGACAGGCTTCTCGGAGAGCTGAAAAAAAGTGTACGCAACAGGGCGAAGCCCGAAGGATCAATTATAGAGGCTTGGGTTCAATATGAGTCGCTTACTTTCTGTGGAATGTATTTAAAAGATGTGGAGACGGCTTTCAATCGTCCTCAGCGTAATAACGACGGAGGTATGAGAAAGGAAAAACTTTCTGTTTTTGCCCAAAGCGCACGGCCCTTTGGAGATCCTGGACGAGGGGAGTCGTTTTCTAGAAATGACATGGAAGTAGCGCATTGGTTCGTACTAAACAATTGTGATGAGATAATGGCATACTTAGATGAGCATGAAGAGATGATGAAGCGAGAACATCCATCACATTTAGTTGCCCAGAAACAACGTGAATTATTTCCACAATGGTTTTTGGAATCTGTAAGTTATAAGTGTTTTGTATTTGACAAATATAAATTGTAGTATTTAATTTTATCAGACTAACATGTGAATGATTTTCTATTATATTAGGTGAATAAGTTGAAATCATCGAATTCCCCCACTTACAGTGATGAGTTATATAACTTGGCCTTCGGCCCGATTCGCGCTGAATTGTTTTCGGGTTGTTATATTAACGGCGTTAAATTTTTGGGGGCTGCACGAGATGACAAGTTGTGTACGCAAAACAGCGGTGTCCATGTCCCAGGTGGAGGCGAAAGTACGAACATTGATTTCTATGGCAAACTCACAAATGTCGTTCAATTGCTTTACAAAGATCGATACCAAGTGATCATGTTTAAGTGTCGATGGTTTGATAGCAACCCAAATAGGCCGGGAAGTGTTAAAATCGACCATGGCTTTCTATCTGTGAACATTAACAGAACTTGGTATGATGACGACCCTTACATTTTGGCGAACATGGCAACACAAATTGTGTATCTAGATGACCCTAAAGCCGGGAGCAGTTGGAAAGTTGTTCAGAAGATGGATCATAGGAACGTGTATGCTATACCAGAACTAGACCTAACTGACAACGACGTCGACAATGTGGCTGACCAACGTTTAGAATCATCAATGGAAAATGATGCGGAAACACTTCGAGATACACATGTTATACAAGAACCGTTTCAAATCCAAGGAGTGTCTTCAATCGAAATACCGATTCAGTCAATTACAATTGACCTCGGGGATCTTCCAAGATTCGATGTTGCAGTGGGCATGAGCAGCGAAGATGATGTAGTTATAGTAGACGAGGAGGAGGAGGATTGGGAGACCGAAAGTGATGATAGCGACGATAACGAAAGTTATTATAGTTCAGATGATGAATAATTAAATTTGTTGTAATTTTATTATGTTACTGTACAGACTTTGTGTAATACAAATGTTTGAATATATATAGTACAAATATCCAAACCTTATATATGTGGAAAACTGACACTTTATTCAAATAAATTTAGTTATAAAACATTGGTAAATCAATATATCCAAACCCTTTTAATAATCATTTTTAATTTTTGTTTTTGACAAAACAAATTTATAAAATGAAAATGATACAAAATTTGTTATAAAACATTGATCAATAAATATATCCAAACAATTTTATACAGAGTTTGAAAACTATTGACAATAAACATTTTGCAAAACAGAAAACCCTTGCGCGACGAAGTGGACCTCGTCGTGCTATTTTTGCGCGACGAAGAAAACCTCGTCGTGCAAAGTTTGTGCGACCCAAAATACACTAGTCGCGTGAAGTTAAAACATTGCGCGACAAAGTGTCTTCCGTCACGCGCAAAAGTTTGCGTGACGATAAAACTATGTTCGTCGCGCAAATATATATCATTTTATAATATATATTAGATATACACATATATATTTGAAATTGACGATCGAGTTAGAGTATTGTATTCATATAGGGTCATGGAGTGTAGGTGTAAAAATTCATCAAAATCGGAGTTAAAATAACCGTTAAATCATCAGTTTTCATTTATAACCGTTCAAAAGTTTTGTCCCGTTACTTGATCTCTGAATGTTTTATTTTTTCGATTTTTGGGGTCTAAGATCTCGAAGTACAAATAAACGAGTTTGACGGCTGGATTGCTGAAACTACTTTTGTAGAATGCGTTTGCCATATCAACCATATATTCACAAACAATAAATAGTTTACTTATACGTTCGTTAAATATAACATCACCTTATGTCATATCACCCTAGTGTAAACATCTGAAATTGAAGATCAAATTCACTAATTGTATTCAAATAGGGTAAAGAAAAGTAGCTGCAAAAAATTATACAAATCAGAGCTAAAATAACCGTTAAATCATGACTTTTCATTTACAACCGTCGACAAGTTTCGTCCTGTTACTCGATCTCTTAATGTTTGTTTTTGTCAATTTTTGGCATATACGATCTCGAAGTGTAAAAAAACAAGTTTGCCTGTTGGATCATGAAAACTAGTTTCGGGTTGAGGGTTTCTGCGGTTGAGGGTTTAGGGTTTAGGGTAAAGGGTTTGCGCGACGAAAAAACATGTTTGGTCGCGCAAGGCCTGCCAAGGACGGCGTTGCGCGACGAATACAAGACAGGTCGTCGTGCCATACTAGCCATAACTTTCAAATTTCACTCTGTTCCTCCTTGGACACTTAGCGAAAATTTGTTTGCGAGGTCTTGCGCGACGAAAAAGGTTCACTTCGTCGCGCCATACCAGCCAGAACTTTCACATTTCACTGTCTTCCTCCCTGAACAATTAGTGGAAATTTTTTTGCGAGGTCTTGCGCGACGAAGTAGATTCACTTCGTCACGCCATATCAGCCAATATTTCACATTTCACATTTCACTGTCTTCCTCCCTGGACACTTAGCGGAAATTTTTTTGCGAGGTCTTGCGCGACGAAGTAGATTCACTTCGTCGCGCCATATCAGCCAATATTTCACATTTCACATTTCACTGTCTTCCTCCCTGGACACTTAGCGGAAATTTTCTTGCGAGGTCTTGCGCGACGAAGTTGATTCACTTCGTCGCACGATATCAGCCAGAACTTTCACATTTTTGAGGTTTTGCGCGACGCTGGAAGTACGTCGCGCAATCTCAGCCAGCCCTTTCTCTTTGGACAGACATCATGTCATTTTTTTGGCGAGTTTTTGCTCGACGCTCTGGTATGCGTCGCGCAAACCCCAGTAACCAAATTCAGGCTATTCGCAACATTGTGCGACGACACTGCTTTAGTACGTCGCGCAAGAATTCAATCTCGCCCGCTAAACCCTAAATCTCAAATTTTGGCGGACTGCCAACATTGCACGACGAAACATATGTATGTGCGTCGCGCAAGAATTCAATCTCGCCCCGCTAAACCCTAAATCCCAAATTTTGGCGGACTGCCAACATTGCGCGACGAAATGCATATTTGTTCGTCGCGCAAAAACTACCTTTTCACCAAATTTTGGCGGATGAATGACATTGCGCGACGGAACACACATATGTTTCGTCGCGCAATAGCCATTTAAAATTTCTTGCGCGACGTTACCTTGGCTTCGTCGTGCAAAAACGAATAAAATTTCAGAAACCACGCGATGGCCTCCTTCTTCCCCAGATTTCTGAAATTTTTTCCCCGCCGTCAGCTCAGCCTCCTACCCCGGTGGATTTGGACCGCGCCCGCGACATTGGTGGTACCCTGGAGCTCCCCCACCGTCGCCGTCAAGCCAGCCGCTGCAATTTCTTCGATTTTCACCAAATCTGCTCCACCGTGTTCTCCCTCCTCCGGCGACCAATTCCGACACCTGAGGTATGGTTTCTATCCTATTTTTAATGCTTTAGCTGATGGTTGGGTAGGATTTCTGAATTTGTTGCACTAGGGCACTTAATTTGAAACCCTAAGTTTCGGCCAGATTTTGATTTTCAATTCCGGCCACTTCCGGCCATTTTTCGGGGTATGTCCGAGAACAAAAGTGGCTCCAATTGATGTTTTGAACCTAGGATAGGAACCTTGCCCCTTAGTTTTAAGCATTTTCCGGCGATTGATATCGCTTTGGACACCCGCGCGCTATCAGCGCGTGGGGCGGCGCGTGGGTTCCTGTAGCAACCCGAATTCGGTCCTAGTGCAATCCTGTAGTTGTCACGAGCGCATAGGTGTTTTCGGATTAGAATTTGGTTACCGTTTGCGTCTCGAATGGATTTTGCCTATTGTGCGATTTCCGGGGTTGTTATGTTCGGACCGTTGGATCGAACTCAAACTCACGTATGGTGTACCTTGTATTTCTTGGATCGTCTACGATTCGACGGATCGTGGATCGGAGTCCCGGATACTCCGAACTCGCAAACCCTAGGTCAATAATGTGAATGAAATTGTATGTGTTTTCAAATATTCGTATATTTTATTAATTTGTATGTGTATTAATGAAATTGTGCAAATGTCAGACCTGATTACACGTCGTAGGGCGGTGACGACCACGCAGAGTTCGACGCCCCCGACTCAGCCGACATCTGCTGCCACTGCTCCAGCATCTCCTGCCACTGCGCCAGCACTGATGGACCACTTGGCAGTTGGACCTGCGGGGTCCCAGGGGCTTGCCTCATCCGCGTCATCAGTGGCGCAGCCTGTTAGTGCCAGGCGGCGTCATCGGCCCACCAGCACCACCGACACCACATCCACTGATGCGTCGGGGTCACAGCCAGGTATAGCTTTCCTTTTTCTCCAGTTAATTTTATTTTTTATTTCTTGTTTTGTGTGTGTGTGTGTGTGTGTGTATTTGATTGTTAAATTTGTTATTTATTTAACATTCATGTCATCTTTCTTTGCAGCCAAGAGGAACACCCGAGGGCCCTGTCGGCAGTTGAAGACGGCGAAGGTCACCCGGGTGACCAACAGTCGTATCAACATCGGATACGACGAGCGACATCGGGCTGCACCGACGGCGGAGTTGCATAGCTCCTTGGCCCACGACATTGGTCATGTCATTCGGAGCTATTGCCCGATGCAATGGAAGTCTTGGAAGGTGATGCCTGACGAGACCAAGACTCAGGTTCGCGGCCAGTTGTCGGTATGTAGGCCTTTTCATTCTTTTTCTTTCAAACGTTATATTTATATTATTTAAATGTATGTAATTAATTTATTGCAGACGAACTACAACTTGGAGGACCTTGATGAAGAGTCGTTGGCGTACGTCAACAGACTCTTCTCTGAGAGGTACAAGCAGTGGAAGAGCGACTTGCACCACCATTTTGAGGCGTTCGATGATCCGCAAGTCGCTCTTCAAGAGGGTTGCCCGAAAGAGCTTGAGGGGCGGGAGGATAGTTGGGCGTGGCTCTGCGCTCATTTTCAGGCGCCCGCTTTTGTGGTAATTTGTTATATTTATTTTTATTTTCTTACTATTGTTTATTTAATTTTTTATATTTAATTTCAATTTCAACTAATACATTTTATTTTTTGTATAACAGAATAAAGCCAAAGTCAATAAGGGCAATAGGAAGAAGAAGACTCTTCTCCATCATTCGGGTTCCAGGTCCTTCTCCTATAGGATGGATGCCCGGCGTCAGGTAATAATAAAATAATTTTTATTTAATTTTTACTTTTTCATTATTCTTAATTTATTTTTTCGTTCTAATATTTTTCTTCTTGTGTTCAATTTAGGGGGGGTCCAAATTCCCAGAGATCGACGTCTTTGGCGACGTTTATGTTCGACCTGGGAATGAATTGGCCGAGTCCCTTCATGTAAGTATTATTTAATTTTAATTCTTATGTTGCGCATTCAACTTTAAAGGTTATTATATGAATGTTTGAATTTATATTTTATGTTATGCTAAACAGACGACGATGGTGGAGAGGAGCCAGTTGGTTCTTCAGGAGTCTGCCTCCCAACTTCCTCCCGATACTCCGATCGAGTCTGTGGATCCTCCACAGGATGCTGGGTTTCAGATCTTGACGGAGACATTGGATCAGACTCTAGGGAGGAGACCGGGGACATATTGTAGAGGGATGGGGAATGCCAGGCGGAGGGAACCCAGACCCCGTTCATCAGCGCAGTCAAACAGTCAGGTCACTGCTTTGACAGCACAGGTGGCCACTCTTCAGAGCCAGATGTCGGTCATTCTGCAGTCCCTCGCACAGTCCGGCATTCCAGTCCCGCATTTTGATGTGCCGACCTCCCAGCCCGTCCATCCCGAGCATGCCCACCAGACCACTGCCTCGGTGGACGCCCAGACCACTGCCCCGATGGACGCCCAGACCTCTGAGCAGCATACTGGCGACGACCCGGTTGATTTTGCTTCATTATTTGATTAGTGTATTTATTTTCATCATAAACATTTATTTTATTTGTAATACATTTATTTTATTTTATAACAAAATTTTATTCTAATTTATTTTTATTGCAATTTCATTGTTTAATCAATAAAAAAAACCAATTTTATTTTTAAAATAAATAAATAAAAAAAATTGTAATATTATTTTTGCGCGACGGAAAACATTTCGTCGCGCAAACCCACATGTAAAAAAAATAAAAAATCAACTTTTTTATTACTTTTAATTCTTGCGCGACGAATACATACGTCTCTTTGAGCGTCGAAATATTTCGTCGCGCAACATATTTTGCGCAACGAAAACTTTCTCATCGCTCGAATGGTTCTGCGACGAACATATACGTCTCCCGAACAAGTTTTGCGCGACGAATTATATTTCGTCGCGCTATCCCTGTCGTCGCGCAAATATACGTGCGCCGAATACTTTGTCGTCGCGCAAATATTTATGTGACGAACCGTTATTTCGTCTCCACACCGTTGGTGCAACGATGGTTTACCCGTCGCACAGTTTTGCGCGACGAAGGGTTATTCCTCGTCGCGCAAAGGCTTTCTTCACGATCTTCGCGCGACGGAATATGCGCAACGAATTTTTTGTCGCGCTTAATTTAGTGCGACTAAATAAGACTTTGCGCGACGTTTTGTTGTTTTGTCGCGCAAAGATTAAAATGTAGTAGTGTAATATGGGCTAGATAGTTCAATCATAAGAATGATGGAAAAGTAGGAGCTTAGTTAGCGACTAGAAAGGCAAAGCCTTTTTTGGGAGTCCAGGGTGCCGCCCCTTACTACCCAATTCTTGTCTATGAAATATTTTTGCTCATCACTTTAACTGAAGGAGTATTCTCATTATCCTTTTTTAACACATGTCAATAGGCATAATTATAATTAGTTTTTTACTTTGTATTATGTAACCACGGTTATGTATTTGGACAATGTGTTGAAAAATGTGATGAGCATACATTCACTACTACAAAAAGTGAAAAAGACGACCAGAAAACAACGACGGTCTAAGTGAAAACCGTCGTGGTTTATAAAAAGACGACGGTTCTAAAAACACCGTCGTGTAATACAACCTTAGACAACTAAAAAATGGAGATTCAAATGGCTGTTCAAAAACAACGACGTACATAATTAAACAACCGACGTCTATTTGAAACAGATTTCCGCAGTGTAAAATCAATGCCAACAAAGAACGGCAGAAGTTATGAATCGACCGACGTAGAAAGTAAAGACGACGATTTCAATAAAAACTGCCGTTTGTACTCATAAAATAACACGATGAGGTTTTCGTATAAGACGCCGTATAATTACAAACAAATCCACGGCTTTAAAATACAAAGTATCGCCGTATTAAATTAATTTACAACGACGGAAAATATAAATATATCGACGTCATTCTCGTATAGTTCTACGACGTTATCTTTAAATCGTACAATAAAATTTAACGTCGTATTTATTCATTTTATACGTCGTACCTTTAATTTTAACGGTCGTCTTAATAAGAATTTTTGTTAACAATTTTTTTCTTTGATTTTCTTATCCTACGTCGGTAGATCTACTTAATGACAAGAATTGAAATAACCACGACGGTTTATATAGAACACCGCCGACATAATCAGATTTGTCTGAGATCCCAAGGGTTACGAAATCTTACCAGATGGAACTCTGTTCCACATCATAATCTTAACAGATGACACAAATTTGAAAATATTGCGTCGTGTTAGTTTACAAATTCTAAAACATTAATTTTCCTCATTTAAATTTCCTCGGGAAAGAAAAATCTATTTATCACGCTTTGTAATTGAAAACTAAAACTGAAAGAATACGGGAAAAAAAACTCTATTTATAATTTAAAAATAAAATCCACGTCGGTTGTAGTACACTTAACGACGTTTAACAAAATAATCTACGTCGGTAATTATAAATATACCGCCATCTTAACTTAATATAGACGACGAGAAAAGACGACGGTAGAACAGAAAACCGCCGTTGTTTCAGTTTCTTTGACAGTTTGGTCCTTTATCTTTCTGCAGGACTTGTATAGTTCAAAGCATTGACAATGTCTTCATCATATCTCCCAGAAACTACTGATTCAATTGCTCATGCTTTAGAGGCCATCTGAAGCCATTTCTATTCTTTATCGCATTCTTGAAACCCATCTTCTTCTTCTGAAGCTCTACGGATAAAGGAAGAGGCTATCACAAATCCGACGGATCTTCTTAGGCAAGAAAATCAAGCAGAGGATCAGGCACATCTGATCTTCAGATTTCCCTGAGAAGCGATCTTTCCTTCGACAGCGAGTGGAGGCCAGGCTTGCATCTCTTTTGATGGAAAGCAAGGAGTATTCAGAAGCACTAAGTGTCCTATCAGGCTTGATCAAGGAAGTGAGAAGGCTAGTTGACAAGCTTCTTCTTGTGGACATATATTTGATGCGAGTAAGCTCAATTTCTCTTTGAGAAAGACATCCAAATTATTGTCTTTGAGACATGAGAGACTGAGAGAGGAAGAACTTGGAACCTTAAATGTAAACCGAAAATGAATGAAAGCGACAAATTTATAGAATAAATTTTTAAAACCAACGGCGGTCCTTACAAAAAAACCGCCGTTTAAATTGTAAAATCAACGTCGGTATTATCGACGTATATTACAGAAATCCACTTCGGTAAATTAATAAAAACGACGTGTTAAATAATCTACCATGACGCGAGTTATTACTTATGTATTTTAATTTTTGAGTTACTACGACGGTACCTACAAACTACTGTCGTATTTATTTACCACGTCCGAAGTTAAATGTACCGTCGTATTTTGTAATTTATACGTTGTAGTTATATGTAACCGCCGTATTATTTTTTTGAAATGGTTTTATATGTAAGCAACTTTTCGTCTACTTGACTTACACATTCGTTGTTTTTATATTCTTATTTTATTTAAATCTGTCATCCAAAAAAGAAACTTTACATATTGCAGAATATTAATTTCCTTCGTTTTAAATTTCCTCCGGAAAAAAAACTCTATTTATAACGCACTGTAATTGAAAAATAAACTGAAAGGTCACGGGAAAAAAAATTCTATTCATAATTTAAAAATTAAAATCCACGTCGGTTATATTAAACCTAACGACGTTAAATTAAATGATTCCACGTCGAATGGAAAATATTGTGTCGTGTTAGTTAAAAACGACGTAGTTAAATGTAACCGCCGTATTATTTTTTTGAAATGCTTTTATATGTAAGCAACTTTTCGACTTACACGTGCACTGTTTCCAAACCCGATTAAAAATTTCAATCTCCCAGAGAAACCTTTTCGTCTTTTTTCCTTGTCAGAGCATTGTCAGAATTTCTCATCGTCTTCCTCTCGTCTTCTTCGTCGTCTCTGAACTTAAACATCGATCATCTTCCTCTTGCTTTCATTGCACGCAAAAGGTAAGCTTTCATTTTCACTATTTTGGTTACTGTTTTGCATGCTCATACGTTTTTTGTTTGAAAAATCTTTTTACCTTTTTTCTGGCCAAAATCATTTTACTTTTTTCCAAGTTTGATAAAATATACAGACAAAGAGGGAAAGTTTCCAACTTTGAAGACAACTACCTCAACTAAATAAGACGACGGTAGACCACGACGGTTCGTCAGTTGTTCTAGCGTCGTCTGAAAATTGACAAAGTTGTTTTTAAAATAATAGTCTTTTTTTATATGCTTGTTTAATTGCAGGTTTGATTTCTCTAAACAATGGTTTTTGTTTTTCCCTTATTTGATAAAATATAAAGAAAAAGAAACTAGGGTTGGTATCTTATTGTTTTACGTCGTGTGAATGTTAATACCACGACGGTGTATTACTATTGACGTCGTATGAACATAAATACCACGACGTTATATAAATAATAGTTTTACCACGATGGTGTATTACTATTGACGTCGTGTGAACATATATACCACGACGTTATATAAATAATGGTTTTAAACATTTATTACGTCTGAGATTATTTCATTGCGTCGTCTAAAATCATATCATACGTCGTATTTTTTTAATACCGTCGTTTGTGTTCTTAATGTTTTCCTGAAATATTTTCACTTGCAGTTTTGTCTGTTAAAATGGTTTCTCAACAACAAACTAAGGATTCTGGCTCCAAGAAGCTTGGAATGGTAGCTCCTCAAGACAAGTCTTCGAAGGAGATGAAGTCTTCGAAGAAGATGAAGTTTGCTTCATCATCTGCTGAGACAGAACCAACCAGCCAGACAACAATCTCTGATGATTCAAAGACTGGTCGAGGTATGAGCACAATGCCTCGTGTTGTGAAGAGAAAACTTCAGAAACTGAGGCCAATTGTTGAGTACAATAAAAGGGGGAAAGGTGTTGGCCAAGCACATATTGAGATGCAGTCGTATATTGGTGTGTTGGCACGCTCCAGGATCCCACTTGTGGACAAGAAATGGTCCCAAATCCCCAAGGATATAAAGGAGCAGATTTGGGAAGCAGTTGACATGGCTTTTGTCGTAGGCCAAGGGGGCAAGACCTCTGTTTTAGCTTCTGCTTCCAAGAAATGGAAGGATTTCAAGTCTACACTAACGAGGCATTATATCCTTCCATACACCAATGACAGGGAGAAATTAAGTCAACCCCCTGAAACATATAAATTCATAGAGAAAGCACAATGGGATGCCTTTGTAGCTTCAAGGCTATCCAAAGATTTTGAGTCTGTGCATTCTCAACATGCACAGATTAGGGAGAAACTCGAGTACAATCATTGATTGTCTCGAAAAGGATATGCTGGATTGGAGGATCAATTGGAGGAAACCATGCCTGGGGTAGAAATTGATCGATCTACCTTATGGAAGAGAGCTAGACAGGACAAACATGGTAACATCCCTGATCCAAAGGTGGCAGAGAAAGCAAAATTAATTGTAAGCCTACTATCACTCTGTTTTAAATTTTTATTAAACTGTGAATTATTCTTATTACGTCGTATGTTATATTTTTCGTCGTGTGAATGATATTACCACGTCGAGAAGTTTTTAAAAACGTCGTTAAAGGTCTAAATAGGAATCACTACTAATTTTCTGTAATTATAGCATAAGACATCGGTGGTTCATTTTCGCGTCGTTTGAATGATATTACCACGTCGAAACTTTTTTAAAAACGTCGTTAACGGTCTAAATAGGAATCACTACTCTGTTTTCTTTAATTATAGCATAAGACGTCGGTTGTTTATTCATTTCGTCGTTTTAAATAAATAACCACGTCGGTATAACTACCGTCGTGATAAGTTATAATAACGTCGGTTTATACGTTATTGCGTCGTGTGAAATTGTATAATACGTCGTTTGTACATAAATAACCGTCGTGTGTTTTTTTGTTTATCTTTGTTTTAGGATGAATTGCAGAAACAAGTCTCGGAAGGCAAAGTCAGAGTAGATGGCAGCAATGATGTGCTGACCATGGTTTTGGGCCCCGAGCATCCAGGCAGGGTGAGGGGAGTTGGTGCTGGTGTTTCCCCAAGGCAATATTTCAATTTGCCCAAACCACAGAGGGTGAGCTTTGACGACCGTTTGAAGGACAGTTTAAGAGTTCTCCTTCAAGAAGAGACTAAAAAGATGGAGGCTAAGGCAAGGGAAGAGGCCTTAAGGATGGAGGCTAGGACAAAACAATTGGTAGAGGCTGAGAGGGAGCATTTCCTGAGTCAGCTTTCCCAATTAATTCCCAATTTTGATCCAAGTATGCTTAAACCAAGAATTAGCCAAAGCCCCAAAAATCCAATGTCTGACAAAGCTAGCTGCTCTGGAGGTGATGTGAGATCCCTACATTTGGAGGATGATACTGCCAAAATGGGGAAACATCAGCCGGATGAAGAGAAGGAAGAAGAAAAAAGAGATGAAGAGAAGGAAGAAGAAAAGGAGAAAGAAGATGAAGAAAATCATGACGACAAGGTATGTTCACATAACTTTGCCTTTTTTATTTGTTTTTCAAAATTTCAGACGTCGATATTTTTGTTTAATCCGTCGTTTGTTTAAAACTTAGACGGCGGACTTTTTTTAAGACGTAATAAAATATTTAAACGACGGTTTTTGCACCGTCGTTTAAATGGTTTCAGACGACGCTTTATTAATAAAACCGTCGTCTTTATTGAATTACCACGACAGTTTTTTCACCGTCGTTTAAATCCTTTTAAGACGACGTTTTATTCCTTAAACCGTCGTCTTTATTGAATTACCACGTCATTTTTTTTATTTCTTTAAACAGGTTATTGAAGTTGGTGCTTATTCAAATATGGAGGCGCCATCTTCTTTAAAAACCCTTTGTCGTTTTGTGGAAACGACACTCCTGCCTGAGGATAAGACACTCCAATTTACAATTGATAAGGAGGTGTTTGGTGGTGAGCGCGATACCTTCCTCCTGCCTGAAGATATTACACAATTTGCAGGCATGGAAGAAATTGGAGCTACTGTATTGGCTGTATATATGAGGTTTGTACTTCTAAGATAATAACTCGTTGGTTTATATATTGCGTCGTCTTAACTAACTAACCACGTCGTCTTAACTAACTACCGTCGTGATAAATATATTATAACGTCCTTATCTATTTCAGTACGTCGTGTGAAATATTATAATACGTCGTTTTTTTATACATAACCGTCGTGTTTGTTTTTGCTGACTTGTTTATATTATTTTATGTATTTAGGTACTTACACGATGTTTTGAAACAAGCCAATATGTGCAGCATGGTTGGCTTTATTGACCCTGCTACAGTTAGTGCCAACTCTGGCACTATAACTGAAAGATCACGACTGGTAGCAGCTCGACTTC
Source organism: Prunus persica (assembly GCF_000346465.2). Classification (NCBI taxonomy): domain Eukaryota; kingdom Viridiplantae; phylum Streptophyta; class Magnoliopsida; order Rosales; family Rosaceae; genus Prunus; species Prunus persica. The sequence continues at coordinate 29,595,630 of NC_034009.1, forward strand.
AGAAGACAGACGGTGAACAGCTTTTCATGATGCCTTACAATCCAGGGTTAGTCTCCTTAGGATTTTGTTTTTATGATTTTCAATAAATGACAGCTTATAAACTAACCACGTCGGTGTTTTATTTTATTTAGTCGTTTGAAACTACTAACCACGTCGGTATTTATTTGTCGTCGTGATAAATATATAATGTCGTCGTTATCTACTTTATTTCGTCGTGTGAAATACTATAATACGTCGTTTTTGTAAATAACCGTCGTTTTTATATTAATTTTGTGCAGCCGTCATTGGATCTTGCTGATTGTAAGAGCAAAGAAGGAGACCGTCTATTTTCTGGATCCTCTGCCAGGTCATCGTGTGGTCGACGAAGAGGCGAAAAACATCGTGAACAGTGCTTTAAAAATATATAATACCCACATAGGCCGAGCAGGACGTAAAAATGTAATTTGGAAAACTCTCTCAGGCACACCAAAGTAACCCAGCAATGTCGAATGCGGGTATTATGTGATGCGCTTCATGAGGGACATCATCATGGATCCTTCCTTGGGGTTTGAGAATAAGGTAAGAAGAAATTACCTTCATACATTTCACGTCGTTTTTTGTATTATCAACGACGGTCATGTAAAATTAACGTCGTTGAATGGATATACTACGTCGGTTATGAAAAATATCGTCGTCTGTGATTGAATTTCTTTTTATTTATAAACCCTAATAGTCATTGTCTATGCAGTATGCCAAGGGAAACCAGGAAGCTTCATACCCCCAAGAAGCCATTGATGAAGTCCGAAATGAATGGGCAGAGTTTGTTTTCCAAATTATTAAACAGGGCAATTATTGAACACTTGATATTTATGTATAATGTACAAATTTTCTCTATAATATGTAATGTAAAAATTTGTTGAGGCTTTCTTAAATTAAAAAAAAAAACAAACATACAAATTGCTTAACCGACGTGTAATACTTTTCCAACGACCTAATAAAGTCAAAAACCGTCGTATTTTGTTGTTTCGTGTTTTAAACAAATACGACGTAAAAATATAGTTAGACGACGTTCTTTGAACAATTGAGTCGTTTATGGTTTACAACATCTTCAATTTCTTAAGGGTTCAGGGTATCATCGACGACGTTTATGTAACGACAGCGGTTAAGTCGTTGATATATATATTTTACGTCGTATAGTTAAATAGCCGCCATGGTTTCTCATTTTAACGACGTCATTTTAACGACTTAGTAGTCTATTACAATTTACAACGTCTACAATTTATTAACACCGACGTGGTTTGTTGTTGTGGTAAGAATATTTTATTATTTTTATATCAAAATATTCAAAATAAATTTAAAATAAATCAGAAAATTGAAAAGTCAACTCCTATGAAGTCATTGATATATTTTCTTCCACATAAACCTTGAAAAAATTCATTTTGAATAACAAAAATTTAAAATGACCATCCAAAACAAAATTGTTTTGATGAGTCATAAAATCACTTCTAGTTTTATGGTTTAGGGTTTAGAGTCTAGGGTTTAGAGATTAGGGTTGTTATTTATTGGGGTTTATTTTTAAAGTATAATTTTTGGGTAGTCTAGGGTATATGTTAGGCTTTAAAACCATAAAACCTTTTATAAACTTAATTTTTTAAATTGTATAATTTAGTTTTATGGGTTTAGGGTATTAATTTTTAACGACGGTGGCTGCGTCGTGGAATACATATTTTACGTCAAACAGAAAAACATACGACATGGTTTACGCTTTAAACGACGTCATTTTAATATGTAAGTCGGTTTATATAATTTACAACGTCTTTAATTTCTTAACACCGACGTGGTTTTTCAGTCGTCGTTATATAAAAAATTCAAAATAAATTTAAAATTAATCCGAAAAATGAAGCTTCAAAATGAACGGCCTTACGTTCTTAATCCGAAAAATGAAGTTTCCGTCGTGGAATATTAAATTTACGTCGGTACGTGTAGAACTTTCGCCTTGGTTTTTCTTTCGACGTTTTAAAACGCGCGAACTCTAAAAATTTTCGCGCGACCTAAATTTTTTTAGATTTGGCTCTTATTCTTATACTTCGAACCCTGAAACCTAAAATTTTCAGATTTCGCGCGACATAACATTTCGCTCTCTCACTTCTGCATGGAGAAAATGATGGGGAGCAAATAGTACCTACGAAGGAAGAAACTGATAATGAAGATGGGGATTCGAGTGATGATTCTAGTAACGATTCGAGTTATATTAGGTTGTTTTGTTAAAGGGTTTTATGTGTATGCTTTGCGATCTGTTAATAATGTGCTTATAGGTATGGGTTCATGGATTTTCTGTTTAATGGGTTCATGGATTACATTATCTGTTATGTTGAATTGGGAATGGATTTAATTTTGTCGTATCTTTTAATCACCCTATGTTATGTTGAATTGGGAATGGATTTATTGTTTTCATGCTTGGTTTCATGTATATGTTGGTTTCTTGCTTGGTTTCATATATATGTTGTGTTCTTAATGGGTTTTGTGTTCTTGAAAATAAACTGAGACACGACGAATTTTAAGGCATACGACGACGATTACACGACGGTGTTTTTAAACTACCGTCGTTGTATTACTTATACACGACGGTTTTTTCATAAACCGTCGTTTGTATTACTTATAATAGACGACGTCTGTTGAAAATCCGTCGTCTATATATGCCAAATACGTCTGTTTTTGTTTAAAACCCGTCGTCTCTGTTGTGTATTACTTGCGATTAGATCATTGTATAATCTGCTATAGTGATGGTCATTGCCTGTATTTTCACTTTATTATAGATAATAGGTTATAGTGTCGGAGATGGATAAGTCATGGATGCACTCGGATAGAAGATCGAAGGCATATGAATTTGGGGTGGAAGCATTTTTGAACTTTGCTGTAGAAAATCTTCTAACTACAACACATATCCGTTGTCCATGTGTTAAATGTGTTAATTTGAAGTTGTTTGGGGTTGGAATTATAAGGGATCACTTATACTTTAATGGAATTGACCAAAGCTATAAGAATTGGACATTTCACGGAGAACCTTGGGAAGCAACTACTAATGCTAGTAGAAATGTTGAAGAAGATGATGGCCATAGTAGGTACAGTTTTGTGTCTGAAGAAATTGATATGGATGATAATGATTTTGGTGATTTTGGTTCGGATCCGTATGAGTTTGCCAATGTGATTGGGGATGGAGATCAACCAGTGTACCCTGGTTGTAGAAAGTACACGAAGTTATCGGCATTAGTGAAGTTGTATAATTTGAAGGCAAAACATGGGATGAGTGATGTCTGTTTTACAGAATTATTGATACTTCAAGGCGATTTGCTTCCAGAAGGAAATACAATACCAACCTCCATGTATGAGGCTAAAAAGACTTTGTGTGCATTGGGGCTGAGTTATGAGAAAATGCACGCATGCCCCAATGATTGCATCTTGTATAGGAAGGAGTATGAGGATTCAACTAATTGTCCTACTTGTGGTATCTCAAGGTGGAAGGAAGGCAAAGATTCAATCTTGAAAGAGGGTGTGCCAAACAGGCGG